>NC_064809.1:35406131-35487088 GCF_023721935.1 Panthera uncia
GGGGGGGGGGGGGGCGGGGGGGGGGGGGGGGGGCATGAGCAGTCCAATCAGAGGGAGCAGCAGGTGCAAAGGCCCTGAATGAGGGGGGGGGGGGGGGGGGGGGGTTCTGTAACATCATGCACACCTACGTGTGGCAGGAAGTGGATGTGGAGAGGGAACTGCTGGAGGCTATGGTGAGCTTAGGAGACCTTTGTGCAGGGCTGGGTTGTATTTCTTTCAAGTTGCAGTGAAGGTAAGGAGGGTATTCTCTGGGAGGTGTGAGAGCTCCCTGTGAATATCACGAATGATACACAAAGTCTGTAAGAAACCCCATTTGTAATGGCTCTGTTTCTGACACCTCTGAAAGAGGCCTCATTCTCTTTGAGAAACTGGGAGATTAGGTTAGGAGATTAGGACTAGGGATGGGTAATCCCTGGGTTTTGACAAATTAAAGGACCCAATGCAACCCTCTAGAGGCAGCCTCACGTCCATTCTGGAGAAGGGATCTTACCTGGGAAAGCAAGGGGGTCCCTGCTTGTCAGCCTGAGGCTCCCTAACACAGAGAGAGGTGTTGGGAGGGTTGACCATGAGTTTAAAAAAAAAAAAAACATTTTTTTTAGTTTATTTATTTTGAGAGAGCGGTGCATGCACAAGGACGGAGCAGAGAGGGAGAGGAATCCTAAGCAAGCTCCACACTCTCAGCACAGAGCCCAACGTTGGGCTCAATCCCATGAACCAGATCAGGACCTGAGCTGAGATCAAGGGTCGATGCCTAACCAGCTGAGCCACCCAGCCCTCCCCCCTCCAACAAAATGAATTTTAAATGTCTCAACTGGAATGCCTTTAAGTGGGAATACCTCTCAATTTGTCACAGGGAACTCTCCTTCACTCACTATTGTATTACAAACTCTCAGCTCCTCCCTCATGCATTCTGGCTACCTGCTTGGCCTTTGGGGACACAGGAGAATGAGACCCTGAAAGTGTCTCTTTTCTAAGTAACTGTACTATTTGGTCTCACGGTGGTAGACACATCCAGCCCAGGGGAAAAAGGAAAAGTCTCAAATCTGATCTTCCCCTTTATATTTAAAGCTTATTTGAGATTTGGTATCACAGAGGTTACCTTTTTAAGAATAAGAAAACACAAACGTCAAGAATTTGAGTGGTTTCAAATACAGGGAATGTTTCAGCATCTGCTTAGTAAAAACAACAGACTTTTTGAGATGGGGTCAGCAAGACCCCTTCCCTCTCAGCTGGAGACTTGTTCAGTCCTCAACTCTACAGGACCACATCAGAATCCACTCTCCTCCTAAGAGTGCCCCACTTTTCCCTCCCTTCACGACAGCCACCCCTGAACATCTATGCTCTCCTGTTATGGGTCATTACACAAACGGGGACCCTCAATTCCCACTGATGCGACGATCAAGACATCTATGCCTGATTGGACAGGGTCGGTGTTCTTCATGAGGCTCCCTGGAGAACTGGAGGGCACATGCTGACTTAAGCAATGAGTGTGCTGCTAATGTCCCACACAAAACAACCTCCATCTTTAAATGCAGAGCAAGTAGGGGGCAGGGGCCAAGTAGTTCTCCCTGTCCTGCCAACAGGCCTTCATCAGTAGCATGGTAACATTGCACTTCTACAGTCCTACAAAGTCCTGGACACAGTTTTAGTGCTTTATATACACTAATTCTTACTACACCCCTCCACACAGCAAATACATAAGTATCATGTTACTGTTTCTACTTTACAACTGAGGAAGCTGAGGCACAGAGAAGTCAGGTAACCTACCTGGCCGGAGGTTACACAGCTAGCTTCTAAGTGCTGGGGTTCCACACCCAGGCAGCCTGACTCCAAAGCCCCGGTCTCCATTGTCTTCGCCTTCTATAGCTTCAGGTCTCAGGGCATAATCTGATAGTGCAGTCTAGAACTCCTCCCCATTCTCTTCTCCCCTCCTCCCAGCCTGAGTCCCATTCACCAGCTCCTGCTCCAGAGTGCGACCTGGAATTTTCCAGTTTTAACCTTATATACAAAATCTCTCTAAGGTTTAATTACCTTGATTGCAACTCATGCACCCCAAACAAGATCTGGGTGAAATATTTAGTAATTCATTACTCAGTTTTTTCCAGGAGAACTTTCTCAATGAGTATAGGTGAAGTACATAATCTTAGAGATGATCTATGAGGAGACTCCTCTGAACTGCAGCCCCCTGCAGCAATGGAAGACGGATCACGTGGGATATTTGCTGGAAAGAGAAACGCAGGAGGGTGCAGGAGTCCTGGTTCAGACCCAGGAGATGCCCCAAGTGCAGGGAGCCGAGCTCCCCTTCTGTGGAAGGAGAGCAAAGGACCCTCAGCAACACACCTGATCACCCCCAGCTAGTGTCAGAAAAGCTTTGTTACCATATCTTTTGCTCTCCCAGCAGGAATCAGAGCAAATCTACCCACTGAACATTCTAGATAACTCCACAGTGACCTTTGGGGACTAAAGTTTGCAAACCAAAAACTTCTAACCCACTGCCTTTTCTAACTAAGCTTTCCCAGGCCTGGGGAAATCCTCTCCTGACCCTTTATCAATTAATCAGACAAGAGCAACCTTTGAGGGGTTCGCATTTCTGGGGCTCAAGGGGGCTGTAGAGGAGAGAGGGCTGGAAACCCAGCCTCAAGTCACCCGAAGCTGGAGACGGAGCCTCGAGGTAATCCTCTCCTCGGGAGGCCGACTAACCACAGAGGCCCCTGCCAGGCCGGAGCCCAAAGCCAGGAGCACAACCAGAGCCTCCGGCGCGACCACAAACCCTGCCTGCGCGACCACGGTTTGTGAAACAGTAACTCTGTGAAAGCAGCCGGCCGGCCCGCCCCTCCGGTGGGAACGCACCTCCTCTGATTGGCGGCTTCCCCTCCCCAGGCCCGGCCAAGGCAGAGGGATTTCCGAAGCGGAATCGGCTAAAGCTGTTGAAGACGACAGAACGCTAGCACGGGAAGGGGCCTCCAGCGCCCTCATTTTATGGAAGAGAGAGCTGACACCTCAAAAGGAGAAGCTGCAATGCACCTCGCTCCCGCCCCCCTCCCCTGCCCCCCATCCCCACCAGGGTAAATAACCTTCCCTGCAACACCACAGGAAAAGACGCTGATGCCAAGAACCGGACATACAGACAGGTTGGGATCTAAGGGGGGCCGGGGGGGGGGGCTGGAGGTTTGGGGGTGCAAAAAGAAATTGAGAAAACACTCCTGTGCCTTTAAGGACTGCAACTGCCGCCAGCACTGTACTTGCTCTTAGGGGGTCCCAGACCAGGCGGGCGGGGCTGGGTAGTGGTCAGTCAGCACGGCAGCCCTGGGGACCTTCGGTGACAACATGTGTCTACGTGTCCTAAAACCTCCGTGCGCGGCACTTGGAGGGTCTCCCTCGAGGACCAAACCAGGTTCCAAGTCACCCAGGAGGAAAGGAGTTGGGAAGAACGCCACATGGGTGGAGAAGCAGGGAGGAAAGAGACCAACTTTAGAAAGTCTGGAAGAGGATTCATGCAGCACAAAAAGACCCAACTGCAACCGCAGGGGCAAAGAAGTCAGGAAATGCTGCCGGATCAGCCAGCCCAGTGGCCAGACCGCCAGCCAGAGGGTCAAACTGGGATGGAGGGGGCGGAGGTTTAAATTTAGCCAGGTAAACAGAGCCTTTGCCAGGGGGAGAGGGCCCGGTAGGAGCGGAGCAGTCACCTGCTCTGCGCAGTTGGGGGACCTGTCGCTGAAGGAAGGGCACAGGAACTACCCCCAACAGCAGGTGGGCTCCCAGGTTGGCTCCTGGCTCCACCAACAAGCTAGCCACCATGCTCCTCAGAGTTGGATAGAAGGTTATTATTACTTTAAAAGGTGGCTCAATTTGGAAACAACCAGACCTTCTCATCTCTATCATGATATCTACTCCCAACCTCTCTGCTGGATTTTTCTGGATTCCTACATACAGTTTAAAGATGCTCAGTAGAAACCAGGCAGGGATGCCCAGATGAGGCTGGGGAGCTTCCATATTCTCTCCTCCTTAGAGGATCTTTATAGCTTAGTGCTGTTGTGAGTCTTAAAGAGACCTGAAGGAGTTACAAACACTCAGGATTGTGTTCAGGTGTGGGGGTGAACAAAGGTGGAGTCTGAAGGAAGACCTGTTTAGAAGACTACAGAGATAAATGGCAGGTAGTTTGAAAAGGAGCTAGGGAGGACCAAACCAGAAGAGTGAACAGGAAAGCTTTTGTGGACATGTTGTTTTTTTTATTTCAGAGAAGGCAAGGACTATCACTTCATATAAAAATTTCCTCCCCTGCTGGAGATGCCAGATGTGGCAATCCAGAAACCAACAGAACTATCTTAGAAGTAAAAATTAGAACAGACTAGCCTAGTCCTCTGCCCTTCTTGAAGAAGAGCAAACAAAAAATCTTTCAGCTGCCACTAGAGTTAAAAGGGGGGGGTGGATATTCAGGTGAATAACAATCCCAGATTTTTGCTTTTCACAGCATATGGCGCCCAGCAATTTGGCAGTATCCCTTTCACTTACGCTTTTGGGCTTTAAAAAAATTTTAGAAAACTTTTTTTTTTTCCAAGTCAGTGAGATACCCTTCGAGATATTACAGCCACCAAATGAACTTAAGAGGGGTCTGGTTTCAGACATCCTGAGCAAACACCTAACACACACACACACACACACACACACACACACACACCTTCACTCATATATTCATACTCAAATACATAAGAAGCGAAAGCCTGGGAAAGTAGGAAATCCACGGATGGAAGAGGGCCAGCAAGCTCTCCAAGGCTGGCTTCTGCACCCCTGGCAGTCAGAAGCCCCCGCTTCCAACGCCCTCAGTGTGCCACACACCCTCTGTCTGATTTTCTTCAGGAAAGAAAGAGGAGCTGTCTCTCACAGCTGCCCTTAGGTATTTATCCACCACTGTCTCTTTAGGTCCTTGTATTCCATTCAGCTCCTACCCTGGTGTGAGTTCCACCTGCATGTTTGAGTGTGGAGACAGACCCCCTGTGAAGTCTGCTTCTTCTCTTGGGCTCATGGACTTGGCATCACAATGAAGGGCCCAGCTACATTGCTCCTGGCTCACAACTGTGCAAAAGAGGTCTCTTGGCATTGCCTTTCCTTCCCAGGAGACACACCTCCCCCTTGCTATTTATAACCACAAATCTTCTGTGTCAAAGAGAGAACAGACACTATTTTGAAATGGAGAAAAACCACCACTCATAGGTCGGTGTGTTTGCCAGGACTTGTGTGTGTGAGCCTTGGACAGGCGTGTGGGCACAAGCTTGAGGCCTGGCATCCACTCATCCCTGGCTGAGATTGGGAGTCTTGCCTTTGATAAGTAAAGCCCGCAGCTGAATCAGACAGCAGGAGGTGTGGCTGGGTCCAGGAAAGGGTCCTCACACTTTCTGAGGGTGTGCCTGCTGCTCCCAGGGCCCTATGTTGCCTTAGGGGCCAGCCACAGAAGGAGTCACCCTAAGGTTCCACCCACGTGTGCGCATTAAGTGCTGGTGTTTGGCCCTGCCCTGCTGGCCCAAGGTTTTCTGCACCAACATGGATGATATGGCACAGATGCCCCATGACAGCTCTCTGTCAAGTGGGCACATTCCTGGGCTACTGTAGCAGTTCAAGGGACTGGTAACATGATCCTGAACCTTTCTCTCCAGGTACCAGGTTAAAACTCTGCCCAGGGTGGTAGTAACTGAAAGTTATTGCCAATGTGATCAGGTGGCAAAGCAGTGAAGGGGGGGGGGGGGGGCGGGCAGGGACAGGGTGGAGAGCAAATGCCTCCATTCACAGCTGGGTAACCAACCCACGGCCTGAGCCACCTCAGTTTCCCTCTTGCAAAACAGAAGCAATCATGCTCCAAGCAAATTGAATCATCTCTCACAGTGATTCGCAGGATGGAAATATCTAGGAAATGCGGCTCTGACTAGAGTGCATGGCCAAATATCCACTGAGGCTCCACGAGAAAATGGAGAAAGAGGGCACCCTCCCCCCACCCACCCACCCGCCTTCTCCCAGGGCTGGGATGGATGAGGCACAGGAGCGGAGGTGCAATGAAAGAAAACAGAAAGCTCCCAATTCCACTCAGCGCTTTACCTGCTCTGAGGCTTAGGCAGGAATTCGGGCACCAAAGTAACCCCGCTCCTGGGGGTTAAAAGAATCCAGATGTAGTCCTCGCTCCCGTCTGCTGATGCGGGACGCAGACCTCAAGCACAGAAGTCCAGCTGGGCCGACCAAGCCCGGAAAAGTGACCAAGAAGCTCCAAGGGGCTCGCACTCAGCAGGAACCAGAGACGGTCCTTGCGCGCGCCCGGGGGCTACAGCTGCCCCGGCCCCCTCCTCGGTCGCCCTACCCTGGGGAAGGACTGCGGCGGGCGCCGGGGCTGCAGGGGGAGGGCGAGCAAGCCCTAGCCTACCTGCCCGCGGCCAGGAGCGCGCCCTCGGTGCCCAGCCCCGCACGCTCACCGGAGGCAGTCGCGCGCGGAGAGTCCGTCGCCCCAGCTTTGTTCGCGGCCGGGGCACTACGCTTTCCCCGGCGCTCCCTGCCCCCCACCTGACCCGGGGCCGCCAGCTCGAGCCAAGCACCGCGAGGTTCCCCGCCGAGCGCAGGGCCCCGCTCCCCGGAGCCTCTGCGCCGCCCCTCGGCCCTTCCCGCTGCCGGGAGCCGAGCGCAGGCGGACGCCCAGGGGGCCGCTAAGTCGGGGCGCTCCGGGAAGTTTCGGCCGCCGAAGCCAGGACGAGGACGCCTCTCGGGCGGCGACAGCCGGGGGCCAGGGGCCGGGGGCGGCGACAGAGGCCCGCCGGCTCCCTTTCCCACAGCTGGCAGCCGGGCGCTTACCTGCATGTCCCGCCGCCTGGCAGGCCCGCGGGCTCTGGCTGGCCGCTCCGTTCGGCCCAGGTCTTCCAGCGCCCGGCTGCGCTGGGTCGGCCGGGCGCGCCGGCGTGCGGTCTGGAGGGCTCTGCCCCGCCGGGGACGCCCGGAGCAGATCCTACCGGCTCCTCTCAGCGAGCGGGCCGCTCCGGCCCCCGCACCGGACTTTTCATCCGCCGCCCGGCGCTGGGCTGGCGGCGTGGACCCGCGCGCTCCGCTCTGGGGGGCCCGCCGGGGCGTCTGCTCTGCCCCCCAGACGCTGGAGCCAACTCCGCGGGGGCAGCGGAACCTCCCCTCCCCCGGCGGTCCCGGGTCTCGGAGTCCGTGCACCGGGCTGCCGCCGGGAGGGCTCCCTGCTCGGCGCCCGGGATCCCCCGAGCTCAGCGGTCGGGGGTGGTCGGGGAGCGGAGCCCGCGGCCGAGCTGGAGGGAGGCCCTGGGCCCGCGGCGCCTGGCTCGGGCCGCCGCCGTCGGTCGTCGCAGGGCTGCGCGCTCTCCTCCGGAGCGCGGGACCCGAAGAAGTTTCGGCCCCAAGTTGGCTGCGGGGCGGGTGGCGGCCGCGGCTCGGAGTGCAGAGGCCAGCGCTGGGCGAGTGGATCCCCGGGGCTCCGCCGCCTCCGCCCCGCCTCCCGCGCCTCCTCCCCGCCCCCCGGCAGCCGCGCCAGCCCCTGACTCGCTCCTTCCCACCAGCGGAGCCCGCGACACCCCTCCCCAGGGCTCCTCCCAGGCGCGGGGACCGTGAACTCCGCACCTGCCTCCCGCCCCACGGGCGCACTCGCCTTGCCCCTCCGCCCCTCGGCAGAGCAGCCCCGGGCTTGGACGCGGGGGTGCCGAGGGGTGGGGGCCGCCCCAGAGGCCCGCCGCCCGCCCCCTTCCCCCGGCCCAGCACAACCGCGGCCTCCTCCCGGAACTCGACCTGGTCCTCTGCGAGGACCTGAGGGACTCACCCTGTCCAGCAGCCCCCTCGGGGCACCCCACGCTCCTGGCTGGCGCTGCGGAGCTGGAGGCTCTGAGAGCAGGGAAGGTTCCGGCCATAGCTCCTGAATTTACATCAGCCACTCGCACGCGTTCGTCCTCCTTTGAATACCCCCAGAGATCTGTTATATCCACTTTACAAATTCAAGTTATATCCCCTCTTGATCTTGGACCGCCCCCCCTTCTCCTACAGCACCCAGCAGAAATCTCTGGGACTAGGAAATCTGGTGGAGGAGGGGGTACACCAAGTAAAATGTTTCCAAATGGGAAATGCATTCTCCGATGGCTTCTGCGACAGCTCTGGGGCTGAAATATTCGCCTGCCTTTTTATGAGGAAACTGAGGCACAGAACATTGGCACGACCAGTCCATAATCACTGAAGGGAGTTAGTAGCCTGAAAAGTCACTGGAGCCCAGTTTTTAGCCTGAGCTCAGACCGAAGTTTAAATACTTTCATTGAGGTCCCCAAGTCCTGTTGGTAGATTAGCTCATAGCACCTCTGGGTGAGCTGTCCAAGGAGTTAGCGAAGGCTTCCCAGGAGGCGGGAGCTCCAGCCCCGGCTGCTGGACGCTAGTAACAGGGCACCAACAAAGAGCAGCCAGCAAGGTTTGAGGCGTGCCCTCCAAATGCCTTTTCTTTTACATTCTGAGACCCAGTCTCTTCCCTGAGTGAGTAGGAGGTCACCCTGCTAAAGAAATTGCCTTTGAATGCAGTACAGTGAGGAAACAAAACAAAACAATAGTAATAATCGAAGGCTTTGCCTTTTCTTAATTAGTAACCAAACAAGGTGACAGCCTCCCCTTTCAGTGGGGGAAGGGGCCACAGGGAGTGTGAGGGAATGAGGGACCAGGAACCCACCACATTGGCCTGGCTATAAGGACCTATTGTCCTCTGGCTTTTACAATAAGGAAAGTAAGAGCTGTTTTAGCAAATACCTGACTAATTAGAGGGAAAGGCTTCCTTGGAATTGTGCTGCCTTGGGCCGGAGGTTCTCTACGACTTTTCTCACCTCACAGTGAATGGGGTTTATGAGACCAGGTCCAGCAACTTTAAATGAATAGCCTATAATTGCCATTGGGGGGGGGGGATGGTCCTGCATTCACTGAGGGGAGCTAGTTCAAGGCTTTATCTTTGGGGACAGATGGAACTGGGAGCAGAGCTGGTCTAAAGCAGCCATAAAAGCTTTGAATCCACTTTGTCAAATTACAAATAGGCTCAGTTCCTCTCCTCCTCAGAAGAAAGCATCAGTTCCGGGGGTAGGGTCTTTGCAGGAGGTCAAGGGAAAATCTGTCCAGGAGGCTCCTATCACTCTGGACTGCAACCTGGGGGGATTTGGAGGTCCCCTTCATGCATGCGTTTATCGAGCCCTTAACACACAAAGATGACTCAGACCAGTTCCCAGCCCAGGGAAGTTTCAATCTAAAGGAGTGGGGTGGAGTTAGGGGCCAAACTTCTCATTTGGGGTGTAGAATGAGCACAAGAAGGGACACCTTTGCTTGGTCTCCAGCTGACGACCCAGGAGAAGAGCAGGTGACAGATGACAGCACTCCCACCTGAATGCCGGTACCTACGTAGTCCCTTTCCTCCTACCGTAGTCTCTGTCCAGGATGAGTCAAAACTTGTCACCCACAGAGGAAAGCTGCAATGGCCCCAGGAAAGGGGCTTGTGGCCCAGTAACTGGGAAAACATTCGAATGAGGAGCCAGCAGAGTCCTGGGCCAGATTCCCAAGGGAAGTGGTGAGAGCCCCATCGCTTGAGTCACTGAACTGCTGGGGAGTCTAGAGCCAGCCCTGGAGGCAAGCTGATGGGAATGTGGACAGATCTCACCCATGTTTTGTCTGTGATTGCTGGGTGGGGTCTCTCGCCTTCTCCCCCAAATAAAACATATCCTGACTTGGCATTTGTGGTTTAAACAAAGAAAGAAAAAACAAATATTTGGGCCTATGAAAACGTGTACTGATTCCTGCTCCATTTGTTGGAGACACTGCCCCCCCCCCCCCCCGTCCTGGCCATGCCCTCACAGGCCACCAACCACCCCCAGAGGTCTCTTCCAAGCCAGATGGGCTAACAAAACCTCGTTGGAAAGAGTCAGAGAGGAGCCAGACTCCATCTCCTAAGCTCTCTGTGGCTTTCCCATGGGGGTACGTCTAGGGCTGACCTCTGGCCCTTGGACTCTGCATTCTTTGGGCAATTGCCCCCTTACCCGCCCCAGCCCCAGCAGGAAGGGCTTCAGGTAGCACTGCTGCTCTGGCTCCTTGGCGGTCCCTGTTGCTGGAAAGTTCTTCATTCTGCCCCAGTCTGTTCTCTGGCCCCTTTCAAAGGATTTATTTGGGATGCACCGAAAATTTCTTGGGGAACCAGCCTGATGAGCATCTGCAGCCCCAAACAATCATAGAGGCAAAGCTAGTGACCTTATATCCTGACAGCTGGTTCATGGTGCTGTACCTCTGCTGTCTAAGCTACTCAGGGCTCCTTTTGTGCTTGTTATCTGGATGTTTTTCTAGGAACAAGGGCTTAAAAAAACTGGTGGGTTCTTTTTTTTTTTTTTTTTTTTTAATGTCTTTTGGGGCACCTGAGTGGTTCAGTTGGTTGAGCTTTCGACTTCGGCTCAGGTCATGATCTCACAGTTGGTGAGTTCGAGCCCCAGGTCACACTCGGTGCTGATAGCATGGAGCCTGCTCAGGATTCTCTCTCTCTTCCTCTGTCTCTGCCTCTCCCGCATTCTCTCTCTCTGTCTGTCTCTCTCTCAAAAGTAAATAAATAAACTTTTGAAAAAACAACAACCCCTCCCCAAGAATCATGCCTTGTGTGGTATATGCTCAATAAATATTAATAATAGTCTTTTTACTGTTAAATAGACATGACTTGATTTTCCATTTAGATAGTCTAATGTTGCTCTTGGTTCTTGAACTCTTGGATTTTAATCCCCATTTTTTTCACCCAAGAGGAGACAGAGTCCTAAATTGTCCCTTGAATGAATTCCTGCTTTACAAATATCTAGAATGAAGGAGGTGAAGGTGTCACTAAAAATCAGCAAAACCCAGAGACCCCCACTGACTGGGACGGCAAGAATTTCAAGTCAGTACCACCTGTCAAGGTCCAATAAAGGGACAACCAGAAGAGCTGACAAATGTGGTCCTGTTAATAAGCTGCTCCAGGGGCGCCTGGGTGGCTCAGTTGGTTAAGCATCCGACTTCAGCTGAGGTGATGATCTTATAGTTTGTGAGTTCTAGCCCAGCGTCAGGCTCTGTGCTGACAGTTCAGAGCTTGGAGTCTGCTTCAGATTCTGTGTCTCCCTCTCTTTCTGTCCCTCCCCCACTTACATTCTGTCTCTCTCTCTCTCTCAAAAATAAACATTAAAAACAATTTAAAAAATAAGCTGCTCCAATGCTTGACCAAAAATGAGGCACTAATTGGAATTGTTATCAGGAAATGATATTTTTCCTTGTGACAGTTTAACAGTGCCATGTCCCTCCTGTTTTCCCCTTCTCAGCTTTGACTGAAGTCCTCTTGTGTATTCTGTACTGAGGAACCCACTGAGGAAAGGGGGACAGAGCACCACCCTCAAGGAGCTTTGCTCTAGTGGTGGGGCCGGGGTACAAGTGGACAGAAACAAAACAAAGGACCAATGCCCATGCCATATACCCCTAGGTGCTAAAGCCATACCAGCTTACGGCCATCGGGACTAAGGGTAGAGGCCTGGGCTGTCCCCCCCTTCCTTCCTTGAAGAGCTCTTTTACCATGGACACTTCATCTCCTCTCTCTGGACCTCAGTGTCCTCACTGCTAAAGAACATGGATCCCACTAATCCCCAAGATTTCTTCCAGAACTAAATGAATCTATGGTTGAGTCAAAGGGGAAATGGAGAAAGATGGAAGTGTGGGTGGAAGATCATGAATTTGACTGCAACATTTTGTGTTGCAAAATGTGTGTGTCAGTAGGGCCATCAAGTGTTGACAGCAAGAAATAGAGAACGGGAAGGAGGGTTAAAGGTCAGAGTGGTGGGAGATGGGGTCTGAGTGAAGGGAGCTGGGAAATAGGAGAGCGGGTGTGAGGGTCAAGGCTGGAGGAGCTGGCAGAGCACTTGCTCAGTAGGTGTGGATAATCCTTGCAAGTTTAGCTAAGGAGGGTGGGGGAGGGACCAGACCGTGTGGCGGGGGCAGGGGGGGAGGGGGTGGTGCATGGGGTCAAGTGATGTGGTTTTCACGGTAAGGGAGCCCTGGACACGCTTGAAAGCAGAGAGAAGAAAAGCGGGGAGGGTGGGATATCCCCGCCGTTAGAAAGGGAGGGGGCAGGGCTGGAGCAAGACCCCACTCCCTGGGAGGAGGGAGGCCAGGAGCTCAGCTGGGGGGGGGGGGGGTAGCATTCCAGAGCCTGAGGGGCCCCTTCTTCCTTCTTCTCCAGAGACAGGACGCCAGGAAAGGCAGATACCCTGAGAATGAGGGGGGAGGAAAGGAGGCTGCGTTTGCAGTGAGGAGCACTGAAGTGGCCCCAAGCAGGAGACACACCTATGCCAGTGTCAAGGTCACTAGCTCTGAAGTAGCTCCTTGGGAGGCTTCCTTGGACACTGATGGGTTGAATTGCTGGTTTATCCGAATTTCTCAGGAAAGAATGTATGTTAAAACCAGATTCCAGGCGGCACCTCCAGCCTTCTATGTATATGTGGTTGCAGTCTGTAACTGTTAAGGCCCCACAGATGATTTCTGATCCTCAGCCCAGTGTGAGACTCAGTCACAGGGTCCCAAAGGTCCGGCACCCAGCCTACAAGGTGGAAAGGCACTTGCTGGAATGTGTAAAACCCTGGGGAAGGCTGTGGCCACCCCCAAGCCTCAGGAAATTACTAGTTAAGTCCTCTCAGGCTACACTGCAGTGGTGGTAGAAAGAAAGGGGGTGGGGTAGAGCTCAAATCTACCTGGTTTTCCACCAGCCTGGTTTCTTCCTGCATTGGCCTTGGCCAGGTCTTGCTGGGGTACACTCTGCCCAAATGACACTGGATTCCAGGTTCCGCCATCACCACCGTGTTTGAGTTAACTTTTGCTAAATGGTACTAATAAGGATGATAAAGGAAATCCACAGGTAATCCAAACATCTCAAGGTAAGTAACAGTTTGTCTCCTGACCTGTAATTATCATCAAAAGCATTTATAAACTCCTGAATTCCGCTCCATGGGGCTGGGACGCCTTGCTAGGCAGTTTTCTATCTGAAGTATTTGTTGGGCTTGAGGAAAGTGGTTGTGCCCCAAGAAGCAAACAGTGACAAGTGAAAACATATCATTGTAATGGACAGTTGTTACCCTTTCAGAAGGTTAAACTTAACATATGTAGTTTAACACCCTTCCTTGTTCTCCGGTTTTCACTATGCATTTATGCAGCCGCCTGGGTCCTAACGCAGAACTAGCTTGGGCATCCTGCATTAATTCTTGAGGTTCTTAAATATTTTGGCCAATAGGATCACCTACATCTGACTTTGGCTCAGGTCACGATCTTGCCGTTCATGAGTTTGAGCCCTGTCGAATCCCGTGCTGATAACTCAGAGCCTGGAGCCTGCTTGGGATTCTGGGTCTCCATCTTTCTCTGCCTCTCCCCTGCTCACACTGTCTGTCTCTCTCAAAAATAAATAAACATTAAAAAAATTAAATTTTTTGATAAGAAAAAATGACTCCTAAAAAATAGCAACCAGCTCCATTGTGAATTAGATTTGAACATTTCTCCAGTCCTGAAAGTCCTTGAGACTTCATGTGTCTCCATAAAGACACCGAGATCCAGGGGCACCTGGCTGGCTCAGTAGGTGGAACATGTGACTCTTGATCTCCGGGTTGTGAGTTTGAGCCCCACACTGGGTGTAGAGATTAGTTAAAAATAAAGTCTTTAGGGAAAAACAAAAAAGACACCAAGGTTGAGAAAAATGGATCAAAGGAGACAGAGTGCGAATTTCCTTTCCTGCCAAGTTTCAAATATGGGCCTTGAACACCTTGAGATCTAAAAGGAGAAGGGACCGGGGCGCCTGGGTGGCTCAGTCGGTTGAGCGGCCGACTTCGGCTCAGGTCATGATCTCGTGGTCCGTGAGTTTGAGCCCCGCGTCGGGCTCTGTGCTGACAGCTCAGAACCTGGAGCCTGTTTCAGATTCTGTGTCTCCCTCTCTCTGACCCTCCCCTGTTCATGCTCTGTCTCTCTCTGTCTCAAAAATAAATAAACGTTAAAAAAAAATTTTTTTTTAAAGGAGAAGGGACAGATAAATGCCAGTGGTTTTTACAGGTTTAGTAATGTGCGGGAGGTGCTGACTTGCTTTTCCCAAGCCTGAGTAGGAAGGAGGGAAACAGATGAGGAGAGAACAGGGCAAGAGGCAACTGGCCCAGGGAGGGGAAGAGCTGGTAGTGACCTCACCCTCACGCAGAGTGCTGAGGTCCTCCTTCATGCCTGGCCTCCTACCTCCCCCTTTAATTTCCTTTTTGCCTTCTTGTAGCCTGATAACCATACCTGTATCCCCACCTGCCTATCTCATTCTTGGGCTGCAGTCTGTGGTGTGCTTTAACAGGAAATTCTGGAAAGAGAAGATCCACCAGATCCACAGCAGATGATTCTCCAGTGGTGGAATTTTAGGCACTGAGACCTCTGAGTGCAGGAGATATTTCAGGGCCCCACGGATAGGTAGAGGGACCCACGGGAGCCTCCCCAGTGCCTCTGGGTCTTACCACCCAGGCAGCTACTTGCCTCTGTTGGCTCCCCACCGCCCCAACCACTGGCAGGCAGCCAGGAGCTGCTCGCTTGGCTTCCTTAATTTAAATGTCCTTTTGGGGGGCACCTGGGTGGCTCAGTGGGTTAAATGTCCGATTTCAGCTCAGGTCATGATCTAACCGCTCATGAGTTCGAGCCCCGCATTGGGTTCTGTGCTGACAGCTCAGAGCCTGGAGCCTGTTTCCAATTCTGTGTCTCCTGCTCTCTCTGCCCTTCTCCTGCTCACACTCTGTCTCTTTCTCTAAAACATAAATAAACCTAAAAAAAAATTTTTTTTTAAATGTCCGTCTGGCTTTGCAGTAAGTTCAGGGTCTCCAGAAGCTAACAGTGAAGGCCCAGGTAATTGAAAGCTAAGCCAGGCAACCCAGTCCTCAAGATTTTCCCTCCCTGGGAGGGGTTTTGAGTGTGTGTTTCAAAGATGCCTTCATTCTGCCAAATAAAGGATCCGAACAAATCTGGTCACAATCGGTATTTTAAAACCTTCTCCCTTTGCACTTAGAGAATTCTCGGCCTGGCCCTGCTTGCAATGATGGCTGATGACAGTGACCCAGGCAGACAGAGGCCACTCATTTGCTCCAAATACCAAGCACATAAATATTTACTGCGGTCCAAGCCAGATCCGTGTGCCTTTTATGTGGTGGGAAAGATGAATGAACCAGGTAGACTGGCAGTTGGGCCGGGAAAGGAAGAGGAAGGGGAGTTTCTTCTCTGGGGAGCAGCCATCTAAGAGCTGGCAGAAGTAGGAGAGGGAGGTGTGCAGCCAGGGCTACTTGGGCATGGGGTGTCCTGAGAGGGTGCACAAGAGGGGAGCCTGCAAGCACTGTGAGGACTGAGCCCCGCCTGAGAGGGCTTCGGGTCACTCTTACCAGCAGATGCTAGGGCTGGAGGGGCCCCTGCGGCATTCTCTCCACTGTTTGAAACACTGTGATCTCAGCCTTGTCAAAGGGCCAAAGACAGGAGGAAGGAAGGGAGTCAAGGGAGGGTATTGACCACAGGCCCTTGCTTCCTGCCCCAGGCCAGCAGTGCCACCTGCTGAGGACTGGGTTCCAGAGTTCATGCTGCTAAGAAGGCGGTCCTGATGTAGGTCGTGCCAGAGATGGTGTGTCTTCCCCTACACGAGTAACACTAACACCTCACTCACGCCCCAGCCCCCAGGGTGAGATTCACAGAACCCACTGCAACTTTATTTCCAATCTCATTGGGGTCAGGGAGGGGCTGGCTGGGAGCAGTAAAGGATGTTCTGAGCAGCTGACCTCACAGGTAGAAACTCGGATCCCGGAGCCCCAGGATGAGATACCGGGCAGCCCCAGGGTGCCATCCTTTCTGTCCACTAACTCCTCCCCACACAGGCTGCTACAACAAGGGGAACCACTTAACCCGGGGCTGTTTCTGGGACTTCCCACTTGACCTCTGCTCTGCTCCAAAGGGTGGCCGAGAGAGACAGAAGCAAAGCCGTGGAAGGAACTCCATTCGGCCTCTGTTTCTAACTAAAGGAGATGTCCATCTTCTCCTGAACCAAGCCCGGAAGCCTCCTCCTCTCTGGTTTCCCTTCAGGGGACCAGGCATGGTGGTCGGGGTGGAGCTGAGGTCTTCTGTGGGTGGGGGAGGGAACACCTTCTCCAGCAGAACCCAGCATTAGAAGCACAGTCTTGGTAGCATGGATTCAGGAGTTCAGTCCTCAGGAAAAGGTTTTGGATTAGGATAGTTTCCATGGCTACTGATGGGGGGGGGGTGCTGTCAACTGTGCCGTACCGTATAGATAGCTGTTCATTTTTATAAATATTCTATTGGCCTTTGGTGTGAGAAAGTATGCCTTAGTCCAGGACTCACTTCTGCAGGAGAATTATAATAATACCAGCACAACAATAATAACGACCTGTTCTAATTAAGCACTTGCAGTGGGCTAAGGGATTTAATCCTCACAACAACGCTATGAGGTTGGCGCTTTTATTATCCCATTTTAAAGATGAGAAAACTGAGGTAAAGTTACCTACACGCAACTCCTTGGCTAGCAGGGATCCAGGTCAGCTGCACACTGGCTGTAGAAGAGCCTGTCTGGAGAGAACCCTTGCAGCTAGTTGGGTCAAACTCCCTGCCCCAGACCACCACAGACCAGAAGTTAGTCTCCTTTCCTACCTCTTACAGTCATCCAGGGACAGGAAATCTACTCTGGCCCTAATTCTATAAATCATGAGAGAGGAAGAGGGGGGCCAGGGAACTTAAGAAAAATGCCTAAGATAAAGTGCTTTTTATATATATAATCTGTTCAAGTTCACAATGAGGCGGGAAACCAATTTTCCCCAAACTAAGAATTGAGGAAAGGGCAGTTCTTTGATTCTTACCTCAATCTCTCACCCCTGGGGGCTCAGACGTATTCCTTTTAATAAAGCAATTTCGAGGGTGTGTTTGGAACTCCAGGGAACAAAAGCCCCGAAGTCTGCTGAGGATGTGAATGGGTCAGACCCATGAGAATTGGCCTCTGAGAGCGTGGGAGGGCAGCCATTTCCTTCACTGTAGTCTTACCGTGTCCTTTCTCACCTCCACCAAGCTGCAAAGGAAGACCCCACCAAATCCCAGGGTGGGGAGCTCCCCCTAGTGGCCCAATGGACCCACTTGCTGATGGCCCCTGGGGTCTTGAAAGGAGAAGGAAGCAAATGTTTGAACAAGTCCGAGTCAGGCCTAAGAAAGAATGGGCCACTTGTAGGTATTATGCTCAAAAGAATTGAAAGCAGGGACTTGAAGGCATATGTGTACACCAAGGCTCATAGCAGCAGTATTCACAAGAGCCAAAAGGTGGAAACGATTTAAATGTCCATTGACTGATGAATGAGTAAAAAGGAACATTATTCGGTCTTAAAAAGGAATGAAATTCTGATACAGGCTACAATGTGGATGACCCTTGAAGACGTTATGCCAAGTGAAAGAAGCCAGACACGAAAGGACAGATATTGTACAATTCCACTTACAGAAAGTACCTACTTAAACTCTTAAAAACAGAAAGTAGACTTGTGGTTGCCAGAGGCTTGAGGGAAAAGAGAGTGGGTTTTTAGTTATTTGATGGGCACAGAATTTGAGTTGGGGATGATGAAAAAGTCTGGAGATGGATGGTTGCATAACCATGTGAATATACTTAATGGCACTAAATTGTACACTTAAGAATGGTTAAAATGGTAGGGGCTCAGTCAGTTAAGTGTCCGACTCTTGATTTCAGCTCAGGTCATGATCTCACATTTCCTGAGTTCAAGCCTCACATCAGGCTCTGCGCTGACAGCATGGAGCCTGCTTGGAATTCTCTGTCTCCCTCTCTCCCTCCCCCCCTCCCCCCCCCCACCGCCCCTGCTCCTGCTCATTTTCTCTCTCTTTCTCTCAAAAATAAATAAATAAACATTAAAATAAAATAAAATAACTAAAAAGTGGCTAAAATGGGGCACCTGGGTGGCTCAGTCAGTTGGGCGTCCGACTTCGGCTCAGGTCATGATCTCACGGTCCGTGGATTTGAGCCCTGTGTCGGGCTCTGTGCTGACAGCTCAGAGCCTGGAGCCTGTTTCAGATTCTGTGTCTCCCTCTCTCTCTGCCCCTCCCCTGTTCATGCTCTGTCTCTCTCTGTCTCAAAAATAAATAAACGTTAAAAAAAATTTGTTTTAAGTGGCTAAAATGGTAAATTTTATGTTGTGTATGTTTTACCATAATAAGAAAAACAAACAATAAAAAAAGAGAAAGAACGGGTTCACTCATTTTCGTGGAAAAAACACACCTTTTTACAGCTTCCTGAAAAAATTTTCAAATCACCCCATTTATGTGGAAATTTCCTGTGCCTGGTCTCAGCCTAATATGAAATCTAAGATGAATATTGTCTTAAAATCCACTCAGTTTCAAAGAATAAAGTGGGAGAAATTACTCTACTTGATGTGAAAACTTACTATATAGTTACAGTAACTGAGACAGTGTGGTGTTAGTGGAAGGACAGAGAACCCAGAAACAGATCCCCACAAGTGTGCCCAACTGACTTTTGGTAAAGATATAAAAACAATTCACCTTTTCAACAAACGGTCGGTGCTGGAGCTACTGGACATCCATAGATTAAAAATGTGAACCTCGATCTACATCTCACACTTTATACAAAATTAATGTGTGTGTGATTAACTACTAGGGAAATGCAAACTAAAGCTACTATGAGCTATCACTACACACGTATTAATGAGTAGCTAAAGTACAAATAAGTGACAATGGCAAATGCTGGCAGAGTATGGAGGAACTGGATTTCTCATACATTGTCAGGGAACATATGAAATTGTACAGCCACACTGGAAAGTGGTTTGGAAATTTCTTAAAAACCTCAACATACACCGACCACACAATGCACAATTGCACACCTGGCCATTTATCCCAGAGAAATGAAAACTTATGCTCACACAGAAACCTGTATGTGAGAGTTCATAGCAGCTCTATTTGTAATAGCCAAAAATTGGAAACAGCCCAGATACCCTTCAGTAGGTGACTGTTTACACAAACTGTGGCATATCCACACCATAGAATACTATTCAGCAATAAAAAGGAACCAACTTTTGGAACATGCAATGATTTGGATGGATCTCAGAAGCATTATGCTGAGAAAAGCCATGATTCCATTTAAATAAAAGTCTCAAAGGGATAACATTATAAAAATGAGAATGGATTAGTGGTGGGTTAAGGATGAGGTGGGAGGGAGGAGGATATGTGTGGCTATTTAGGATAGCATAAGGGGGTGGCAATGAAGCAATTCTCTATCTTGACTGACAAGAATCTACCCATGATAACATTGCTTGGAAACACACATGCGTGCCATGAGCACACTGGTGAAATCTGAGTAAGGTCTGGAGATTACACCATCTCAGTTTCCTGGTTTTACTACTGTACTATAGTTATGTAAGATGTGGCCATTGGCAGAAACTAGGTGAAGGCTACAGGGGATGTCTCTGTACTATTTTTGTAACTTCCGGTGAATCTATAATCATTAAAAAAAAAAAAAAGACTGGAAAAAAATGCACTTAGCTCTTCAAGAGACAAAGAAGAAAAGGGCCAAGTAAGTGTGATGGAACATTTACCCTTTGCCCAGACCTGAGCCAGGCACTCTCCAAGGATCAGCATTTGACCTCCTCATGGCCCTGCAAAGTGTGTATTATCCCATTTCATAGACAGGGAGACCAAGGCCGAAAGTGGCAGAATTGTGTTGCAAACCAAGTCTGTCTGACCTTAAAGCCTGTCCTCTTTTAGGGAGCCGAAATGCATATGAGCTTCCGAGGTTGAGTGTGAGAGGAGGAATAAATGATCATCTTTTTTTTTTTTTTTTTTTAATTTTTTTTTCAACGTTTTTTATTTATTTTTGGGACAGAGAGAGACAGAGCATGAACGGGGGAGGGGCAGAGAGAGAGGGAGACACAGAATCGGAAACAGGCTCCAGGCTCCGAGCCATCAGCCCAGAGCCTGACGCGGGGCTCGAACTCACGGACCGCGAGATCGTGACCTGGCTGAAGTCGGACGCTTAACCGACTGCGCCACCCAGGCGCCCCTAAATGATCATCTTTGCTTTGCCTGGCAAAGCACTCAGAAATGAGCCCTGTGCACATATTGCAATTATTGTGAATTGAATGCCTCACTCCTCAGGCTATCCTGTTTGATGGCATCCATGTAAGCTAATCAGAACAAATCCTTGCCTTCTGAAAGCTCATGAATTTTCTTCAACACCACTTTTGCATGTTACTCTCCTGCCCATAAGTCTAGGTGGCCACTGAGAATGAGGGCTGAATCTTTGACTTGGTGCTTGGGCACTTGAGGCCCTGACCGACTGTCTCCTTAAGAAATGTCCAGGGGGCGCCTGGGTGGCTCCGCCGGTTGAGCTTCCAACTCTTAATTTTGGCTCAGGTCATGATCTCACGGGGTTCGTGGGATCAAGCCCTGAGTTGGGTTCTGCGCTGACAGCACAGAGCCTCCTTGGGATTCTCTCTCTCTCTCTCTCTCTCTCTGCCCCTCTCCCACTCACATGTGTGTGTACATACGCACACACACACACTCTCTCAAAATAAATAGAAAACTTTTAAAAAAAGAAAAAGTAATGTCCAGTGGTCCCTCCCGCTGCTGTCCATATGGACTGTCTCCTCCAACTGAAATATTTTATGGCTCCAGACTGACTTACACACATCATTGTTTCCAGAGATCCTTTCGCTGTCCTTAGCCTATCTAGATTCTATCCATCTTCACAGTCCTCACTGTCTGCGAAGCCCACTCTGCTACCCCAACACTCAAGAGCTTTTGTCTCTACCTAGCACATGGGAGGCACTCAGGTGCGTTGAAATAGTGAATTATGATCTTATCACATATGGCCTTGTGTTGACACTGAATGTCTATTTATATGTCCATTTTACCTTTCTAACAGGATGGTGAGTTTCTTAGCTAATTAGCCCGCTTTGTATTCTCAACAGCCCTTAACCCAATTGGTTAACTGATTTTAAAACAGCCACTAAGGGTGCCTGGGTGGCTGTCAGTTAAGTGTCCAACTCTTGATTTCAGCTCAGGTCAGGATCTCACAGATTCCTGAGGGAGCCCCACATCAGGCTCCACCAGGCTGTGCGCTGACGGCACAGAGTCTGCTTGGGATTCTCTCTCTCTCTGTCTCCACCCCTCCCCTCCCCTCTCTCTCCCAAAATAAATAAATAAACATTTAAAAAATAAATAAAATAGCCGCTAACAATGAGAGCTTATTCTCACACCCACGACTGGATATCCATCTTTACCCCTGGTCACCTATTTGGATGAAACTGTCTCAGACACAGTCACCACAGAGTGTAGTGGTGGCCTGAGATACAGCCGCCAGTGATGTTCTAATTCTTTCTTCTTCTCTTCTTTCATGGAGAATTCTGAGTTGCAAAGGTCCCAGATGTGCAATATCTTCACCATAACCCACCCCCCCACCCCTCTCCTCATGATTATTTCCTTCAGCAATTATAACCTTCCTTGGGGGGTTGACTTGGCTCCTTCAGTTTCAAGACATGAGTCTGGAATGAACTCAGACACCAGCACTTAGCCGCGGTCATCCATCTCTCGGGATGAGCACATTAGGAGGGGGCCATAGAACATGTAACTGAAGAAGAATTAGTGGCTGGGGAAAGGGCTGGGCTGTTACTGAGTGGGCCTGATCTCATCGCCTTTCATAACATAAGTCAAGGCTGAGGCTCTGAGGGAGACAGGCCAGCAGGAGGAGGGTGTTTGTGAAACTCAGATGCCTGGAGTAGCAGCTTTTGTCAAAGGCAGTGAGTGGGAAAGGCCGCCTCTCCTTTCTGTCTCCATGTTCTTCTTGGAGGGTTCTTGAGCCAGTAAGCTGTAGTGGACATCTGCTCAGGGATGCCGTTAAGACAGAAGTTCTGGGTGTTCCTGAGCCTTGATGCTCTGGGGCCAGACTGGGGTTCTGCCATCAACATCGCTTCCCAGAGAAACACATGTAAGATGCTTTCAGGAAGGATTCAGCACATGTGTTGACACTGAGGTCTCTAGTGCCCCTCCTGTTCTCTGATCAAGCAGAAGAAGCAGACCCAACATCACAACTTAGAGACTAAAGTGGCTTTGTAGGGTGAGGGAGGTGGAGTGGTGGCTGAATCTGCATCTTTACTTTCATTGGTTGGGTCAGATCCAGGGTGTCAGAAGGAAAAGGTGAATTCCCTGGAAAGGTATTCCCAGAAGGTACATTTCCCTCCTCTCCACCATGATGCAGACACACACAGCTCTTAACTGATAACATGCCATTCCAATATGGCGGCACAGTAGCATGACCTGTGTGTAAGCCCAGTATCTTCCCAGGAATCCTAGCCAACATCTGGAGTTTCAACAAGAGGAAAATGGCGGTCTCCACAGATTTTTCTCTAGACTAAGTGTTGGCCAACTATACCTCAGGGGTGAAATCCAGACTACTACCTATTTTTGCATGGCCTACAAGCTAAAAATGGCTTTTACATTTTTAAATGGTGGGAAAAAATTTTTTTGAAGACTGATAGTTCATGACATGTGAAAATTATATGATATTCAAGTTTCAGTGTCTACAAATAAAGCTTTATTGGAACACATGCAGTTATTTACACATTGCTATGGCTGCTGTAGTGCTGCAGCAGCTTGGCTAAGCAGTTGTATTAGAGACTATATGAACCTGAGAGCAAGCGTGGCTACCAAATTTACCGTCCAAAGTGAAAATGTGTGGCCACTTGTTAAAAAATTATTAAGAATTCCACGATGGCAACAATAGAGCATTAAACCCAGTGTGATGGCCCCTCTAAAGGCAGGGTCCTGTGTGACTGCCCATGAAGCCAACACTGACTAAAATATTTACTTTCTGGCTGCTTTCAGAAAAAGTTGGCTACCTTCTGCTCTAGGGATTCAAACACCAACCTAAAAAAAAAAATAAAAAAAGATTAGGTCCCCTGGGTGGCTCAGTTGGTTAAGTGTCCAACTTCAGCTCAGGTCATGATGGTTTGTGAGCTCAAGCCCTGCACTGGGCTCTGGGCTGATGGCTTGGAGCTTGGAGCCTGTTTCAGATTCTGTGTCTCCCTCTCTCTCTCTCTCTTCCCTTCTTCCGCTCATGCTCTCTCTCTCTCTCTCTCAAAAATAAACATTAAAAAAAAGATTAATGTTATTCTCCAGCAAAACATTTAGAGAAAATTACTAAATTATTTCTGGACACTTTGAAAATAAATTATTACATACTAGGACTCAATTTAGAGTCACTAAAAATCATTCCAAATTACACTCATTTTCTTTTATTTTTTTAATGTTTACTTATTTTTGAGAAAGAGAGAGAGAGAGAGACAGAGTGTGAGTGGAGGAGGGGCAGAGAGAGAGGGAGACACAAAATCTGAAGCAGGTTTCAGGATCCAAGCTGTCAGCACAGAGCCTGATGCAGGGCTTGAACTCATGAACTGTGAGATCAAGACCTGAGCGGAAATCAAGAGTTGGAGGCCTAACTGACTGAGCCACCCAGGTGCCCCAAAAGCATAAATATTTTTTAGTCTTCTTATTTCTCAGATACCACGATAATTCATTTGAAAGACTATTCCAAATACCTTTATAAGGTTGGAAAGTTAATTCTGAAAGTTATTTCAAAGTTATTTGGGCTTTTTTTCCTCAAGCCATTTCAGGGGCTCTCTGTGAAGCTGAATATATATTAACATTTTTTTCAGATACAGAAATTGAATTTGGTACAAACCTAGGTAGCAGATATAGTTTATGGTTCCAAAATGGAGAAGGGGTGAATCCCCATCTAATCCCCAAAGGTTCGTATCTACTGACAATTTTAGAATCTAAGTGAACATTATAGTTTGGAAGCTGCACACAGTGTTTTGCTGTTTCCACTAGATATCATCAGCTTATTAAATAAATGTGAGCTGCAGTTTCCATAAGAGGCCCTGATGGGGTATCCATTTCTAGGTGCAGTAAATAATATTGATCTTTGCTATTTCTCGTAGAACAGATTTATTCTTGTTGAGGTAGAAAGAAAGGGCTGGGGGATGGTATCCAGGCTCAGGCTGTGTCTCGCCTCTAGCAGACTGGCTCTTGGGTTAACCTCAAGACAGATGTGCTCTTCATTGCCTGTAGACAGGGAGGTTCCCTGAGCAGGGAGGCACGTTGTCGGGCTACGGCAGGAGGAAGAACTGGCTGTAGTGGGGGAACTCTAGCCAGTGTCTAGTTTAGCTGGAGCTGGGTCACCCCAGCTCAGAAGTCTCATGTGCCATGCTGGAGGGAGCCCAAGGCTAAAGAGCAGGGGCCTGGGTGTTGCCGAAAGTGGGATCTTGACCACATTGCTTATTATTTCTAGACCCTCTTATGTTTATCTTTATTTAGTTTTTCAAGTTTATTTATTATTTTTTGAAAGAGAGAGAGAGAGTTGGGGAGGGGCAGAGAGAGGAGATAGAGAATCCCACACAGGCTCCACACTGTCAGCAAAGTCCGATGTGGGGCCCGAACCCACGAAACCATGAGATCATGACCTGGGCTGAAACCAAGAGTCAGATGCTTAACCAACTGAGCCACCCAGGCTCCCCTCTTCTGTTTAAAATGAAGAGGGTGGACAGGATTATTTCTAAGATCCTTTCCAGCTCTCGTTATCTATGAACCTCTAAGAAAGTGTTTTCTAACATACATATCTGTTCAAAAATAGAACCGGCTGCTTTAGAGAGTAAGAGGGGAAGTTAGGGCAACCCCCACTGTTCTCTGACGACGATGCCCTTAATCGAAAGCAGCCTTTCTTTAATAGAAAGTGAATTCCTCAGGAGCATTCTGCTCTAAACCAAACAAATCTAATAAAAGGTAGTTGTTTCAACCTCCTAGTGCCCTATTCCCCATTTAGAAAATGGAAGAAGCCCTCAGGTGTAGTTTTAGAGCAGACAAGAGGGAGCAAGAGTGGCCAGACAGCCTGGGCATCAGGGATGGAAGCCCCTGGGCAGCTTGGGGAAATGGCCGGGGCTGGCATGGTGCTGCCTGAGCCATTCACTATTCCAGAGACACTAGCTTTAAAGGGGCCAACGCTGAGCAAAGGAGGTGGGAGGCCCAATGAGCAGTGACCAAACCAGTGGAGAGGCCTTGGTGCCAGGCTGATGAGTTCAGGCTTTATCCTTGGCTAAAAGGAGACTTTGCAAGATTCTAGTCGAGGGAGTGACAAGGACCAAGTCGCTTGGACCAAGTGTCCAAGACTGTAAGAATCGGGTATGGGAGCAGCTTTTAAAATAAAAAACATAATTGTGGTAAAAAATACATGACATAGAATTTATAATTTTAACCATTCATAGATATACAGTGCAGTGGCACTAAGTATCATAATACTGTATAACCATGGAGCACAGTCTACACCTAAAACTTTTCCATCATTCCCAAGAAAAACACTAAATTAACCCTATTCTATTTTCTGTTTGTATTTATTATTGTTATTTAAGATTTTATTTTATTTTTTAAAGTTTATTTATTTATTTTGAGGAGGGGTTGCAGAGAGAGAGGGAGAGAGAGAGAGAATCCCAAACACTGTCAGCTCAGAGCCCGAGGGAGGGCTTGAACTCACAAACCATGAAAGCATGACTTAAGCAGAAATCAAGGGTCAGACGCTTAACTGACTGAGCCACCCAGGTGCCCCTAAGATTTTAATTTTAAGTAATCTCTACACCCAACATGGGGCTCAAACCCACAACCCTGAGACAAGAGTCACCGGCTCAGGGAACCTGGGTGGCTCAGTCAGCTGAGTACCCGACTCTTGATTTTGGCTCGGATCATGATCCCAGCATCATGGGATCGAACTGAGCATGGAGCCTGCTTAAGATTCTCTCTCCCTCCCTCTGTCTCTCTCCCTCTGCCCCTCTCCCACCCTAAAAAAAAAAGAGTCACATGCTCTACTGACTGATCTAGCCAGGTGCCCCCGTATTTATCATTTTTAATTAAATTTTATAATGATAAAATTTAGATAACATAAAAATGACCATTTTAACCCTGTTTAAGCAGCTCAGTAGCATTAAGCACATTCACATTGTGGTCCCACAATGGCCACTATCATCTCCAGAACACTGTTCATCTTCCCAGATTGTAACTCTGTGCCCACTAAACACCAACTCTCTTTCTGCCCTTCCTCCAGCCCCTGGTAACTTCTAATCTACTTTCTGTCTCTGTGAATTTGCCTGCTGTAGGTCCCCCATATAAGAGAAATCACACAACATTTGTCCTTTTGTGTCCATCCTAATCACTTAGCATAATGTCTTCAAGGTTCAGCCACATTGTAGCATGTGTCAGAATTGTCTGCCTTTTTAAGGCTGAATAATATTCCACTGAAGGATATTTTGCTTGATGCATTCATCCATTGCTGGCCACTGGGGTTGCTTCCACCTTTTGGCTGTTGTGAATGATGCTGCACAAGTGTACAAATATCTCTTCGAGACCCTGCCTTCAATTCTTTGAGGGATAAATACCCAGAAGTGGGATTGGTGGATCATATGGTAATTGTATGTTTAATTTTTTTTTAAAGTAAACTCCATGCCCAGCGTGGGGTCCAACATGGGGCTTGAACTCTGTTACCTGGGCTGAGATCAAGAGTTGGACGCTTAACCGACTGAGCCACCTAGGTGTTTAATTTTTTGAAGAACCACCATACCGTTTGGGGGAATCTTTGAAAGAGCCCCATGAGCTGCATCCAGAGAAGATGAGGAAGATCCATGGAAGGCGGAAAGGAAGGAGCCTGGGCTGAGGGCCAGGCAGGCGTAGACCACTATCCATCTGGTCATGGCCAGGATGTGAGATTCCACATAAGCAGCATCCCCCTCTGTGCCCCTGTTTCCTTTCCATTCGTTTATGGAACACATTTTTATTGAACACCTAGAATGCTCCAGCCACTCTTCTAAGCACGAGGATGCACTGATGATAAAACAGATGTGGGCCGTGTTCTCGTTCAGCATCTGTATAAAACGTGGACAGTGATCTCAGGAACATATGAAGGGGTTCGCTCAGTGTCTGACTCATCATAAGCACTTAATAAAGGCTTCTTTCCTTCCCTTTAACTCAGCAGCTGGATGATCAAGGATGCTGTATGTTCTCATATAAATAACCTCCTGTTGAGGTATTTGTATAAATAACTCTCTTCTAGTTCTCATTTTTAAAATTCACAGAGGGCCACTGTGAACAACAACAACAACCCCAAGGGGTGCTTTGTGTGAACTGAGAGCTGTGTGCGGTGAAGGGGAGGAAGAGGCAGGCACTGGTGGCCTCGCCAGTTTGGGTCAGCTTGCTGCCTCTGGGCTGGGAGGCGTTAGGAGGCGCAGAGGGGAGCTGGCGGGGCCCAGGTTTGCCCTGGTAACTAAAGTTACCCACAGTCAACAGTGGCTGACGCAAACCTGGAAACAGACACATATCAGCAAACCTCAAAAGGCATCCCAAGAAAAGCTGGTGAGAGGCACGGAACGTAAATGATGGAGTTTCTCCTCCAACCTGGCCCAGCTGCCAACAGCTGGGATTCTGTGTCCTGGAGACTCAGGACACATTCCTTCCCAGACTTGCTGGGAACAAACACATCAGACCTTGAAACCATCCCTAGTCCGCACCTGAATATAGTGACCTCCGGCTTGCAGACCAGCATAATTCCCAGCCCCTGTTGTTTCCTAATCTGGTTGCTACATATGGAGGAAGAGAAGAAAACAATTGTGTGTGTGTGTGTGTGTGTGTGTGTGTGTGTGTGTGTCTCTGTGTGTGTGTGGTGGGATCTTTTTAGGCAAAGGGAGGAAATGGAAGAGAAAGAAAATAAGGGCAGCTGCTGGGAAAGGCTGAGCAGGTTTGGGTTGGAGAAGCTGTCCCCATGGGGCAGATTAGTGGCAGGTGTGGGTGAGGAGGGCTTAGGTAGAGCAGCCCAGCCTTCCTTCGGTCACGGGCTATCTCCCAGCTGTCAGGAGGAAGTGTGACCCATCACTACAGCCTGGTGAGCCACCTCCGGGCCCTCATTTCACATGCAGGTCTCGAGGCACACACCTCTCTTTTCTTCCTCTCTCTCTCGGGAGGGAGAATTCAAAGAAACTCCGGGAGGAAGTAATTACATTTAATAGAAGCCCTGCTTTGCAGACACAGACATCCAGGCAAGAATATTTAATCGCTATTTACAGAGGCACCCACAAACACACGTATATGGGAAATTGTGCCGAGGGGATTAGATGGAGTCCAGCCAGACCCACCCCCACGTTTCAGATCTTTGAAGGTTGCAGAGATTCTGAGCAAAGGCCCTCGGTGCTCCCAGGAGATTACATGAAGGAGACTTAGAAGAATGCTGTGGCTAGTCCCCAGCTATGATTTTTTTTTTTAAGAATACATTTTATTTTATTATTATAGTAATCTCTACACCCAACATGTGGCTCAAACTCATGACCCCAAGATCAAGAGTCTCTGTTCTATTAACTGAGACAGCCAGGTGCCCCTGTGCTGAAGATTTTAACACGTTATAATAAAACCGATATTTTTATTAAGATAGGAAAAATGGCTGAATTCTAGCTGACCAGAAGAAGACCAGTGTGGTCCTGTGTCTACTGACCGCAGCTCCTTGCCTTCCTGCCCCCACCAGTGTTGCCTGTGGGTCCTCACCAGCCCCCTCAGATCAGAGATCCCACAGGGGCCAGCTCAGGGATGGAGGGCTTATGTCATGTATGGAATGGGATGGCTTATGCCAGGCACCACAGGGCTCTGCAGAGGCAGGCTCTTGTCCTTGGCTGGCTTGTGTTAGAGACAGGAGATGAGACTCTTCAAGTTCAATGACACAAAGTCACAAGAGACTCTACTGGTGCAGAAATGTCCTCAGAGCTGAAACAGATGGAGGACGGGAGCTGGGCTAAGTGTTAGTGAAGTGCCCGGGGTTGGCAGAGCCATTTTAGGAAGACATCTTGGAGCTGAACTTGGGCTGGAGCTAAGAGTGGTTCCCTCTGCACTGTAAAATCTCCTCCTCTTGGTCCCCTCCACTCTGATCCCATCCTGGGTTATGCTGCTCACTGCTGATTCATGTCTTTGTTCTGATCCCTCAACTGGATTCAGAACTCCTTGCACGCAGTGATTTTGCTTATATTTCTGTGTCTTGTGGGCATAGTCCCTGCCCCCAGTAAAGGGGCAGCTGATCTTTGGAGGAGGGAGGCTGCCTCAGGTTGGGTGGAGAGAGGCTTGGTGGCTGAGGGGCTGGGGCTTCCCTTTCCTGCTTGTCTCTCAAAGGCTACTCAGTGGGCAATTTGGGCCAGTTCTGGGACTGGCTGGACTACGAGTTCTGCTGCCCTGCCATGAGTCCTTCAGGTATAAATGAGGCTCCATTTGTTAAGGAAACAGTAGGAAAGGTAGAAAAAAATTCAGTACCCTGAAGGCCTTACCTGGGCTCCGGCCGCATCTCCTCACTCAGCCAGGGTGTGTGGCTGGATCGGAGCGTGGCAGCCCCCACTCTGCCTTCCATAGGTTGGATGGCTTGGCTCACTCCCACTCACTGTCTTCCTCTACTTGATTCCTTCTGGATTAGCTCAGTGTAGCTTTACCCCAAAGACTCTGTCTGAGTTGGCAAGAGTCACACATTGGGCTGTTTGGCTTTTAATAAAGTTTATGATTTAAATCTTGTGCTCTTAACACCTTCTTTGCAAGCCTCAGAGGGAAACAGAAATGTTGAGGTTGTTTACTTATTTCCTTCATAACATGGAGACCCTCACACTTGGCCAGAGCCTACATATACGTGTGTGTGTGTGTATTAACATAGAGTTAGGGTGTATGGCTGTATGTATACACATACTCAGAGGGACAGGAGGAACCTTTAGAAAGACTGGCTGCATTTCAGTCCTTGGCAAGTTCCCAAGACTTTAAATGAGCCCTTCAGCATGAAGATTTTCCTCTGAAGAACTAATACCTGCATTAGATTCTGAGTCTTTGCTCCCTCACCAAGGTCAGTGAGGTCCAGAAGGAGCCCTTATCAGACTTCTTAAGAGCCAGTGGAAGGAAATAAAAGCTCAAAGACACCAGAGGACCCAAGCGAAGAGTTCAGCACAGGGGAGAATAGAAAGGCCCTGGTAAGACCCTCAAACGGGATCTCGAGGCTTGGAGGTCAAACCCGAGCTGCTTTTCTCCCAGCTGTTTGTGTCCGAGATGCAGTAACAGGGAGCCTGCTGCTCCCTGGCCTGGCCTGGAAACAAATAATCTGACAGAAGAAGCAGCCGACGGGACTCCCCATGACATCAAGTAGCTCTGGCACAGGCTTGTTCTGACCTGTCCTGCCCACAGGGGAAGTTGGGTTCATGACAGATGTCTGTGTGAATATTTCGGGGATTGATACATTTCCAGTGACATAGGCTAAAACCTGGCCAGCTGTGGAAAAGCGTATCCCAGAATACAAACCTCGAGGGAAGCCGACAGTGGAATGAACCAGCTCAAAAGGCTTCGTAAGCTCTGGAGTATGTGCTATGGGCCCGCAGGGGAGCCAAAAAGGAGGCAGACACATTTCCTGCCCTCAGGGGCCTTCCAGGCAGAGGGGACAGGGAGAAGAAGACAGGGACAGAGCAAAAGGAAATGGAGGTCAAAGTGTCCTGTCACTTCTGGGGTTGAATGGGGACAACTCGAGTGCCTTTTGCAAGTTTTAGTCCACGTAGGAGAGCTCAGAGGTATTGGACCCAGGGTTTGTTTGCACGCTGCGGCCTGGACTCCACGACGTGACGTCCTGGCCAAAGAATCCAACGTCGGGCTCCAGTCTCCCTGGGTCTCTTTTGTCACAGTGACTAACAGGCAGGGCAGACAAAGCTTGCATTCAAGAGCCCATCCCTGCAGGAGGATAACACGGCCCCAGCTGATGAGGCAGGCACATTGGCATCTGGGGTTTTTTTCCTCCTAAAGCAGAAGCAATATGATTGTTGGCATCTGGCTCCCCTGGGGGAGGGCACTGCAGCCTAAGCCCGGGGGCCAGACTCCCAGAAGGCAGGCCCAGAGCTGTCTGATGTGCTTTCCTGAGTTCGGGCAGGGCTGGGAGGGAGCCTGGGACAGGGGGAGGGGGTGGAGGTGGGTGGCGATTTCCCCACTTGAGACTCCCCATTCCAGGCCTCAGTTTTCCCATCTGTGGGATTCCACACAGTGGGAAATAGCACTTGTAGGCTCTGGTCAGAGTGAGATGAACTTTTAAATAGGTGATGGTTCATTTTCAAGTCTTGAGGCAAAACAGTATGTAGATTTACTCATAGGCCATGGGGATAATTCTACCCTACCATTGGTGGGTGCTGCCCAGCAAGGGGTTCCCAAGCAAGGGACAGCCCCCCTCCCCCCCACCGAGCTTATTAATGCAACAAATAGCTGCTGGGTGCCTCTCCTGCACTTTCCTGTGTGATATCTCGCCTCACTTCACCATGCACCTGTGAAGTAGACACTGTTATTTCTATTTAAAAAATGAGGGGCACCTGAGTGGCTCTGTCAGTTAAGTGACTCTTGATTTTGGCTCAGGTCATGGTCTCATGGTTTGTGAGTTCAAGCCCTGCATTGGGCTCTGGGATGGCAATGTGGAGCCTGCTTGGGATTCTCTCTCTCCCTCTCTCACTGCCCCTCCCCTGATCTCTCTCTCTTAAAATAAATAAATAAATAAATAAATAAATAAATAAATAAATAACACATTTAAAAAGTGATAAAACTGAAGGCCAAAGAGGTCTAGTGAATTCTCCAAGGCCACACACCTAATGAGCAGTGCAGATAAGACGAGAACTTAGGTCTTCTTTCATTTTCAAAGCCAAGGTTTCCACATGCCAATCCCTACATTGCTCTTGTTCTCTACCCAGTAAGAGGGATAAGCATTGTGTTCTTCACAGCCATTTGGCCCCACAGACGCTGTACTTGGGCAAGGAGCTAGTGTGGCCCAGAGACAGCCTCCCTGGGATAGCACAGCCTCTCCTGGACAGGTGTCCTTTCAGAAGCTTCGTGTGGTGGGAATGTCCAGGAAGATAGACTGGCTTCTTGAGTTTTCTTCTTTCCTAGAGTCAGATGACTCCTAAAGCTGTAGGATCTTCCTGACATCCATACTCATGATAACGATCAAAGAAAAACTTCAGTCACTCATTCACCCTGGAGCCTGCCCTGTGTTTCCAAGGCTGCTGCCTTTGTCCACTTGGTTCTCCATTTACCTGGACGCCCAGCTCGCTGCCATGGGAGGGACAGCAGGGTCGTAGCACATCACACAGAAGTTCTCATCGCTGGGCTTTGTTCCCAGCACATCTATGCCACACAAACACACAGTAAGGAGTTCAGGGATGCCACCCCATTAAATTGTGCACACAACTCCAAGATCGCAAATGGACTCCCTCCAAAGCTTCATTTCCGACAATGCTAAAGAATACAATCATAATAGGGGCACCTGGGTGGCTCAGTAAGTTAAGCATCCGACTTCGGCTCGGGCCACAATCTCATAGTTTGTGAGTTCAAGCCCTGTGTCAGGCTCTGCTGACAGCTCAGAGCCTGGAGCCTGCTTCAGATTCTGTGTCTCCTTCTCTCCGCCCCTCCCCAATTTGTGCTCTATGTCTCTCAAAAAATAAATAAATGTAAAAAAAAAATTTTTTTTAAAGAATAAAATCATAATAAAAAAAATCAAGCCCAAGACAAACCAAAAAGGAACCACCTCTTGAGTGTGAATTCCACCAGGGGCCACAGAGGTGGCTTTTTGGCATGGAAACTCTGCGGACATTTGGTGGACATTTTTTCCTCATGTCCAACACTCCCTCTTAAATGAACATGGTTCAAGTTCTTCACCCTCACAACCAAGGTTGAAGGGCTGGGGGCACTGAGACTGAGAGACGGGAAGGAGTGTTAATGCAGGAAGGGAAAGATGAAGGTCAGCATGCTGTCGTGGCACAGCTAGAAGCAAGACCGAGGACCAACATGAGGATGTGCGGATCCCTCAGTCACCCTGTGAATGTTGCTTCTGGTGGGGCAATTACTTCTTCCATCAGACATGGCAAGGGAATGGTCTCTGTGGACAGGGAGGGCTGACGTGGTATTACCAAGGCTTCAAACCTCATTTCTTTCCCATCAAGGGCCAAGAGCATTCATAGTGCTTCATTGCCTGATTCTTGGGGAAGAAATGGCGCCCAGAGCTTAAGAGCACAAAATCCTGTGTGACTCATCCATCCTGCTGGTGAAAGAGCAAGACACATTATTTTCCTCTTCCTTTGAACACCCGCAGCCCCCAGGCTGGCCTCGATGCCTCACACCCTGCAAGGCTAGCAGGGAGTCTCCTCAGAGTCCCGGATCCCACAGAGCCTTCTGGAGAAGGGAACCAAGGACAAAGATTGGCAATCAGACGGACCCAGGTTTGACCCTAGGCCCATCACTTCTTGGCCTTGTAACACTGGGCGATTTCCCTCCAACATCTCCAGCCACAGCCTGCTCCTATCTCCAGCAGCCTCCATGGTCACTAGGATGGGAGACTTCCTGGAGTTGACCCACCCAGGTGCTTTTCTTTTTCTTTTCTTTAATTTCTTTCTTTCTTCCTTCTCTTTCTTTCTTTCCTTTTTCTTTCCTTCTTTCTTTTCTTTTTCTTTCTTTCTTTCATCAGCTCTAGTCGTGGCTGTAGTTATGGTCACTGGTAATGCTCTACCTTGCCTTCCTTTCCAGGACGGTAGAGATCTCTCACAGTATGGGCCCATCCAACCTCCTTTTAAGCTATGTTGCAGCCTCCCTGTCTTCTCCTCCATGGTTTTGAGCCAAGCAGTATTTGACCTATTGGCATTAGATTGCTTGCTATCCTCAAATACATGGTGTCCTTTCCCACCTCCCTGTTTTTGCTCAGGCTCTTTTCTGCCTCGTCCATCCTTGAACTCCTTTGCTGGCAAAATTCAATTTATCTTTCCAGGTCAAAGTTGAAATTCTGTGAAGAGCATTGCCTGCTCCTCTGTGTTCCCACAATTTATTGGGATTCGTCCTGTACTGACTATGAGCTCCTTAAGAGAAGTGGCCACAGGAATGGGCTGAAAAGCACAAGCTCTGGAGACAGGGCTGGGTTTAAACTCCAGCCCTACTACTTACAAGCTGCAAGACCTGGGGAAAGTTGTTTAACTGGCCCGTGCCTCATCTGTAAAATGGGGGTAACAGCACCTACCTCATAGGATTGCTATGAAGAGGAGATAAAACGTGTGTGGTGCTGAGAGCTGAGCCTGACACATGGGAAACGTGCCCCAAGCTGGTATTACTTGCATGGCTGGTACCCAGAACACAGCAGAGCGTGCACACTGAACTGAGTGCTCTGCTGGCAATTTGTGAAGGTGGGTTACTGGGATCCTCGGGGAAAAGGTGCATGTGTGATGACTGGGCAAGTATAATTGGAGGATGTGACTCTTGAACTCAGGAAAATTCCCAGCACACGCAATCACAGAATGGTATAATGAAGCCGGTGCACCCAGCCCCCAGCTTCAACAGTTACTGATTCGTGGCCAATATTTCTGTACTTATAACCTGCTCCTCACCACCTCTCAACACACATACTGGATTATCTTAAAGCAAATTGCAGACAAGAAAAAAGCAATTTTATGCTTTACACTCTTAAAGGAGCTTTCAAAAGGGAAACACATAATCATATATTATCCTCATTATGGCTGTGGCTTGTGACCTCGATGAAGGCGGCCTTATTTTCAAGGGGAAGGTTGAAAAGAGGGTGAGAGATCAAGGGGCAGCCAAGGGCTCCAGGCTGGGAAACCAGGGCTTTTTCCAGGACATCTGGGAAAGCTCGTGGATCTCAAACCAGCTCAGAACACTCCCTCACCCCCGGATCTAGCTAGTTCTTAATCATCTTTGAGCCAGCCTGGGACATTCCACCTCAAAAATCAAATAATAGCAGTCTTTTCCCAATTCAGAGAAAAAAAAAAAAACAAGTTAATGCATGGAATTCTCAATTGCAAGTTCTCTTCTCACATATTTTCCTTAAACCTTGTGGTCTCTGTGTCCATTTGTCTGCAACTGAGTGCTGGTAGACCGCAGAGTGAATAAACAAATAGTGAAATAAGATTAATGGAAAACCCTGGAAACAGCTGACCAGTGTAATCTGACAGCTTCCTGTGGACACATCTGCTGGCGGTTGGGATTTTATATCCTGCAGTATGATACACGTTCTGCAAGTGGAATCACTCCTGCTTTGTGACGAAATGACGAGCAACATCAGGTTTCCAGTCCTGCAAATAGCACGGCCTCCCAGGTGCTCCTCCACCTGGTGGGACTTCTCAGCAGCTGTGCCAGCTGGAGGCAGGCAGGGCTAGAGCCCAGGTGCTGGGAGAACCTGCCAGGAGGGGCGACGTCTGACTCTCCTGTCCAATTCCCAAGTGCCAGAGCACAGTGGGCAGCAGTCTTCATGGGAGAGGGAGTGCATGCAGCGAGCAGGTTGATTCCCTTCTGGAGTAGACGCAGAAACGGAGCTAAGTAGAAAGCGAATTCTCACAAAGAAGTCCCCCAGAGCAACTTCTTATTGAGCGTAAGTCCAAGACAAATACCAAAGCTGGGGAATTTTCAAACACAGGTTCTCTAGCTCCTTGACTCTTGGTATTGGTACTTTCTGTTGGTTCCTACAAACCCCACATCCCTGAGCTAATACATCAGATGCACCCCTGTGAAGCCCGAGTCCCAGTTAAAAAAAAAAGTTCATTTATTTAGAGAGGGCAAGTGAGCATGAGCAGGGGAGGGAAAGAGAGAGAGAGAGAGAGAGAGAGAGAGAGAGAGAGAGAGAGAGAGAATGAGAAAGATCCTCAGTAGGCTCCCCTCTGTCAGCACAGAGCCTGACTCGGGGGATTGATTCCACGAACCATGAGATCATGACCTGAGCCAAAATCAAGAGTCAGACGCTCAACTGACGGAGCCGCCTGGGCGCCCCCTTAGTCCCAGTCCTGAATGAAACCACCTCAGCTATGCCATGGCTGCTCCTTCACCTGAGTACAAGCTCTGGAAACGCAGTTAGATGCGGAACGGGGAAACTGGCTCAGGGCCTAGCATGTAAGGGAGAAAGGAAGGTGGAAATTGACTTTGAAAAGCAATTCAGGGGGCTCCTGGGTGGCTCAGTTGGTTGAGCATCTGCCTTCGGCTCAGGTCATGATCTTGCGGTTCATGGGTTAAGAGCCCCACGGCAGGCTCTGTGCTGACAGCTGAGCCTGGAGCCTGCTTCAGATTCTGTGTCTCCCTCTCTCTCTGTGCCTCTCCCGCTCACATTCTCTCTCACTCTCAAAAATAAACATTAAAACAAAATTTTTTTTAATTAAAAAAAAAAAAGGAACTCAGGGGCTGCCAATCCAGAGTTCAGATGGGAGCCTGAAGGAGGCCTACTCATTTGGGGGCATCACCCCGCCAGGCCCTTCAGGACTGAGCCAGCCTTGGGCTCCTCCGGCCCCACCTTAACCCGGAGCCCCACTGGTTCTTGGCTTACTTACCAAAGCGTTAATCTCTGGGAGACCACTGGCTTCTCCCTGCTTTTCTGGCATTTGAGGACTAATCTCACTTGGATAATCAGACTAAATGAGACTCAAAGAAAGACACAGCACACAATTTTTAAATAACTTTATAATTTCCTGATGGATTTAGTTTGTGAATAAAAAAGAAAAAATGGACAAAGTGTTTACAATAATTATCAAGGCAAAGTTGACTATAACACAATTTCTTTGTAATGTCATTATCCTGTCAGTAACATGACTCTGGCCATCACACACACACGCAAACACACACGCACGCGCACACACACACACACACAGTTGAAGGCAGCAGGTGCATCTGCATCACAGACACCATCATTGCGGCTGCTACTGTCACCAAAAGGAACTCAAGCTAGGAGTCAGTGCCCAGTGCTCCTCAGCTCCTCACTAAAGTGCAGCTCCCCTCTTCCAAAGCAGAGGGGGCGAGTCCCAGAGAGACCCCCGAGTCCCCATCCTGGACATCACGGTGTGCTCAGCAGGTTCCTGGGCTAGTCGGCTAGTCCTGCGTGGGCAGACAGGCCAGAACGGATGGTGTGTTGCCCTCAGGTAGGTCTGGCTGCATTGGAGCGTGAATGCAATACTGGTGCGGTGTGGAAAGAAGGGCTGGGCTCAGAGCGCTTGTTCTGGCCCGGGGCGAATGCTCTGGCTTCAGCAGGGTTCCCGTCCTTTCCTGATCAGGGCATCTCTAGGGCCAAGAGAGACAGCCTGGGCCTGGGAGATGTAGGGTCTAAAAAGCTTAAAGGGAAGGAATCTAGGGACTGAAGCCAGAAGGAACTGAGATCTGAGTACAATTCATTCACCTGGATTGCAGGCTCCAGGCTGGCCACTGCTTGGCCCGTAGTGGATGAGTCACTGGATGATATAGCACCAAGTGGGCAGGAAAGAGGTTCTGTGGCCTGTACAGGGCTGCCGGGTGTGGCGCTTCCGAGTCAAGCCTAGGTTACCACACAGTATTAGGCACACTGAGCTGGGACCAATGTGGGTTTGAGGGTGGTTATGGGGTCACAAAATTTGAAACCTCTACCCAGGGGTCCTGAGGATGTATAGGAAATCTCTGGCACAGTGGGGACTCTCTGAGCCCCAGATTCCAATTCCTTTTACGCAGCAGTTATCTCTTTCACTCAGGCAGTCCCCTACCTAGAGTGTGATCATTGTGTTTCCCAAGTGGCTAGCCCAGGTGCCACCTAAGCCAACTTGGGAGGAGGGGGAGGAGTTGGGCTGCCCCATAGCTTGAATTCCTTTATTAACATGATATCATTTTGCATTTTTAAAAACACAGCTCTTTAACTTTTCAGTTCTACAAACTACTTTTTAATATCTTAATAATCTCAACAATGGACACAATGTAACTGCCCCAATGCTCTGAGCCACACAGACAATATCGACAAGCAGAGAAACAAAGAGGAGGTGGGATGGGACAAAAATCCGCTCCCCCCAAAATCAATCCCTAAAACCACCTTTCCCCCAAAAGAGTCAGAAGAAATACCTACAATAGGGTCACAGCACTCACCAAACACGTTGGAAGAAATCAGGAGACGCTTGGTTACAGTTTTGACACTAAAAAGTTTGGAAACAGTTTTTGCTTAAAAAGAGTAAATAAAGACAGCCATTTTGTTCAGAAGGATTTCCCTGTAATGTGTGTGTGTGTTTTTGCCCAAACATTCCCCTAGTCCGCATGGGGAAAATGCCAGATTCTTTTTAGAACATGTCTTTGACCAGTTCAAGTCGCTGTTCTGAGAAGCCCAGGGACTGGCAGTGATGGAGGGGTCGGCCTTGCAGGCTTGCAAAGGGTAGCATCCACACCACATCTACTGTCTCCTTACCTGCTTCTCCAGTTCTGAACTCCTGCAGGAGGGACATGAGGCTGGGGAGGCAGACGTGGGAGTTACTGATATTGCTGACACAGGGCCCATGGTAACTTAGGAAGTGCCACGTGAGGGTCACATTCTATGCGACAACATATTCCTTGATTTGCTCTTTCCTCAAAACCCCCGAGAGGGGAGCCAGCGGGCCTATGCTTCACTGCTGGGGTCAAAGGGGAGGGCAGGATGGTTCTGGGATCAGCAGCAAATCCAAATGCCAATCCTGAATGTCACAGGGGAGGGATGACTAATAAAACTTTGTAATGACTTCCTCTTCTCTCTGGGGAGTGGGTGAGCCAATGAGCTCCCGTGGAAAACCAAACAGACTTTTATTGACAAAAGGTGTCAAGTCCCACTGCTACTACTGACACCAAAGGCAGTCTTGGGTCCAGTTTGCTTCACTAATATTTCTAAAGACCAACTGTAAGGAAGAGAGAGGGAAGCACTTTGATCTTTGTTAGGTTATAAGGTACTAGGTTAAAGGTTAGAGCTGAGATGGATTTAGGGATTCCCATTCATATTTCTTAATATATTAAAGCCTATTTAAAATCTTTTCCATTTCAAATAGTATCCAAGTCCTTGTAAATCTCAATTCAGATACTTCATCAAGAACTCAATGAGTACCTGGAATAGAGGTATATGAAAAGATGAGAAAATCACATTGTATTTCTTCAGCCCCACATTGGATTCCACTCACTCTTCTTCATCTTGTCCCCTTTCGTGATGACCTTGATTTGGGGTACAGATCTTTAGGTGCTAAGGGGTAACTAGACTTGCCAATGGAATGGATGAGTTTGGTGAACATAATAGGCAATGTGCAATGAGCTTTCAAGGCTCTAGACCTTCGGCAGCAGTTGAGTGACCTAGTGAAACCATGAACATCAGAAGAGTGTCATGCAATGATAAGTCTTTGTGTGATGGGAATAGTGCATTTAGTAAAAGTTGGCTCAATGAGTTATCTCAACTCAAGAAGATACTCTAAGTGCTGGACACTGTATTAATTTTGTCCCTATAACATACAGTCAGGTCACGTTTACTACTAAAGTTTAGCCAGAACCTACTTTCATCTAGAACCAAACAGTCCCCAGAACCATTTGAGATGCTAGAATGACCACCCAAGAGAAATCAAGGAGATCCCTGCTACGGTTCACAGAGACCACACAGATAATATTTGCCCCAGATATTTTTCTTACTAGAAGTATTGTCCAGAGGACTTCAATAAAGTTTTGGAGAAGAAGCAACAAGAAGGCTTGAAATGAAAAGGGGAAGAAAGGAAGTGCAGTGAGAGTCATGCACCGAGTGGGCAAAAGTGACAGGTATTGTATTTGACAGCAAAGACAGAATGAGCAGGACCCAGGGAGACCTGCTGATGCCTTCCCTTGCCAAAGCTGCTAGAGAACAGTCAGCCAGAACCAGGCCACTTCTTTGTGGATGGCCTCTTCTCCTGCCTTCTCTGTTCTGCCGTAGTCCTGTGAAGGCTATTATCATACCTCGGTTCCTTGCATTATGGTAGATAAAGTGAGATGCTAATACACCAGGCTTAAAATACTGGGGGCTATCTACATGATTTATGGGCAGTGCAATAAATACATGGAATTGAGGTGATTGACCACAAACGACCACCACTTACTATCTTACCCCTATATCTCCCACTTCCCCTGCTTCTGGCCAGCCTGGCTATCAGGAAGCATCTCAGTAAGAAGTTTATGAGCAGAGTCCACTTAAACCTTTGATAAGAAACAGTCTACAGCTTCTCATAGGAGAGGCTGTTTTACAGCAGGGAATCAGGGCAGCTGGAGATATGACCATATAAGTTAATGGGACAGTCAAGAGCTGCTGGTGGGAAGATACTGGACTGAAGGCTTGTGATGACTTTACAGGCAGCATCATTCTTTGGGTGAGTAACTGGGGAGGGGGAAAGGACAAAATGCAAGACAAAAGCATTTAGCCCAGCAACTCTTATCAGAAGATGTGAGTATCTGGTGGGCGTCTGGCTGGAGAGGTGGTTAAAGGCTACATTTGGGTTAAGTGGTCTCTTTCTTGGTGCCTGATTATTTATTTATGACTGTCATTGTCTAAGCCTGGGAAAAATGCCCCTCAAAATGCCAATACCTTCAACTTGATTTGCAACTTTAGGGTCAATTTTTTGATCCGCAACATGGAGCTGGCCAAGTTCCACGTGGTGTACACAGATGTGTGAAGAAAACACTATCTACTACTGCAGCCCCCCTAAACACTATACTCTTGCAGGGTAACGACGACAAATAAAAATCCTGAACCACCAAATAAGATCCTGCAGGCAAGTAAGTGACTCAGCTCCCTGCCCCTGAACTCATCAATTACATTATAGTGAGAAATGCTCATCTGTAAAAGATTTTTTTATGAAAAAGATAACTTCTACTCAGAAGGAGTAGGGAGAAGATAGGTATACCTTATACTGCTTTGACTCAAACAAGGTATGTCTCAGAGTCCTTTACATTTCTCCCTCACTAAAAAGAGACTTTTTTTCAAGGATGGGTACCTAACAGTGACTTGCACATAGTAGGCATTTCATACATACTATTTGAATGAAAGAATGGAGGAAGGAATGTGTGTGGGATGAGAAACATTCATTTGTGCCAGAAGGGAGGTTCCAGACAATGCACGAGGCTATGGTTATGGGAGTGCACATCAAGAGTAAAGTTAAAAGGGTAGAAGGTGGGTCATAAACTTCAGCAACCGCTGGGCCGCAAGAGCATACATAGAACATGGATGGTGGGAAGGCAGAAGCATTCTTTAGGGGCTCAGGGGACTAGAATGCTGATGAGGGAGATGTTTAGGAGAAACCAGCCTGGGCCCAAGGAGTGGTCATCTTCTACAGAAGCAGAGCAGCAGGTGGTTGATGGCAAGGTTCGTGTCAAACCCCTCTTCTCTTTCAGACTGAGACGTATAATCTGACAGATTAAGTATAATAAGGTCAAAGGTCTTAAACAAGAGGGATCGGGGGAGAACTGTTCACACCATCTTCTTATTAACTGGTTGAGAAGAGCAAGGATGTGAGACAGACAGGACTGGGTGAAGACTCCAAACTTTTGGTATTAGTGTTCACTAAGCCCTCATGAGGCCTGCTTGCAGCTCCCCTGCATAAAACATTACATGTGAAAGTGAGCAAAAGAAACAGTAAGAAGAGTCAGTTTCTCTTTGTCCCTGTTCTCTCTTTTCCCCCTCTCTCTTTTTAAGATTTTTTTTTTTAACCCTTTTAGGAGAAAGCACCTGTTGTGATATTAGAACACTCAGCTCTCTGGTCCATTGGGAAGTTTCTTTCAATATGTTGAACTCCAAGGAGATTCCAGATTTAGTTCTCATGTCAAGGACAGAGGGTAAACAGGCTACCTACTCCATGTCCCACTGTAAGGGCAGAACCACCAGCTTCCACAGTCCTCCACTGTTGATGACCAGATGGCAGTTCTTCACGGAAACTTGGCCACTTACCTACCCTGGACATCAAGAAAATTAGTGTAGAGACAATATCCAAAGTAGAAAGGCAGAGTTAAGATGAGAGCTGTAGAAAGGATGCTGGAATCATACTTGAAGGACCAACCAAGATGGGATACAGTTTGTAGTGTTTGTTGGGTGCCAGAAGCTCCTGGGAGCCTGTTCCTTCCAGCTCTTCTTTCTTGGCACCTGGATTTACTATAGCAGGCTGCTGGGCTGGCTACTCCCCATAAAGCAGGGTCAGGATGACTCTTCCAATGCATTGACCACTTGCTCCAGGATGTCGGGGCAATGATCTGCTATCTGCTGGAGAATGGCATTGGCAAACTCCTGCAGTTCTGCATTGTCCCGTTCACCTTTTTCTAGCTCATTCTGAAGCTGAAAGGGAAAGAAAAGATGGATTTCAGATAAAATAAAATTACCCTGTTTGCACTGGGTTAAGAATTACTGTCCATGAATAAAGAAACTGCATTTCCAACAACATGGATGAACCTGGAGGGCCTTGTGCTAAGTGAAATAAACCAGACAGAAAGGCAGATACTGCATGGTATCACTTATAAGTGGGACCTGGGGGGAAAAAGTCAAACTCACAGGTTGCTATCAAGGGCTGGGGGGTGGGGGAGATGGAGCAGGTTGGTAAAAGGGCACAAACTTTCAGTTATAACATGAATAAGGTCTGAGGATCTAATGTATAATACGATGACTACAGTTGATAACATCATACTGTAGAATTAAATTTGCTAAGAGAGTAGAACTTAAGTGTTCTCATAAGGGGAAAAAAGGAAGTATGTGAGATGACAGATGTATTACCTCAACTGTGGGAATCTTCACAATGTCTATCAAATCAACATCTGCACTTAATAGATCACAATTTTGTCAATTAAACCTTAATAAAGCCGAAAATTAAAAAAAAAAAAAAAAGAGAGGCACTTTCTATGTGAAGTCTTCCTGCATCAACGTTAACAACCAGGAAAGTGTAAACGTTAACATCAAGTGTTTGTTCGTGAAGGTGTGACTAGTTCACCAGTAATCTGCGGAGCTGGAGCCCCAGCTCCAGTCCCCTCATTCCAGGTGGAACATTCTCTCCACTGTGTCCCAATGTCACACCTCTGTCCAGGATGGGGAAAGGGATACATGCATGACCTCAGGTAGGATCTTAATCCTGTGTAATGGTTCTCATCCTAGGGAAACTTATAATTTAAAAGACTTTCCCCATTTGCTATATACCACTTTTGTTCAGTACATTAGACTATCTGCTCATATAGCTAAAGAGATTATTTTGAGAAACATTTAAGATGCTTAGAAATATAATTCTAACTTCCTGTTGTTTCAAACACTCTCTTGGACATTCCTTCAAGCATTAAAACAACATTTATTGAGGGCCTACTACTTGGTGAAAGATGGAACAGATCTGGTCTTTTCCCTGAAGATCCACTTGGGTTAATGGAAGAAAACACACAAACAGATCATTACAACACAGGATGGTAGGGGCCATGGCCGAGGCTCAGACATGCACTGTAGTGGAAGGCATAATAGGGCTGTTTGCATCCTGGAGGAGTGTGAGAAGATGCTACTGAAGGCAATATGTGGTGTGAATCTTGAAGGCTGAGCGGGAGTTTGCTGGGAGGTCAAAGGCAGAAGAGGCTTTCAAGCACATGAAACAAGGGCAGGTGTGTAGGGCTAAGAAAGGGTGTGGGACCTTGGGGAAGAGGGAGCTTCTCAGCATGGCTAGAGCATAAGGTAAGGGGGCTGGGCAGAGAGTGACAAAATGAAGCTGATTATGCTAACTAATTTGGATGTAAATTAAAAAAATAAAATTAAAATAAAATAATTAAAAATAAATAAAAGAAAGAAAATGAAGATGAGGACACAGACAGGGCCACACTGTTTGTAAAGCTAAGGAGTTCAGATTGAATCTGGTTAAAAAACAAAGAAAGAAACACCCACAAAAAGGAAGTCCAAGAGTTTTCAAACAGTGTAGTAACATGGTCAGCTTCATTTTTTTAGAAGAGACCTGTGAAGATAAAAACACGTTAGCCTGAGTGGAGGGAACACTAAGCTAAAAGAAGTTTTGTGGCAAGCCCAGGTGAGAGTTAAGGAGGGCTAACACGGGGGCACCTGGATGGCTCAGTCGGTTAAGCATCTGACTTCGGCTCAGGTCATGATCTCATGGTTTGTGGGTTTGAGCCCCGCGGCGGGCTCTGTGCTGACAGCTCAATAGATTGAGCCACCCAGGTGCCCCTGTTTTAAGGACTGAATGAGCTACTTATATAAACTGCAGTACAATGCCTGACACACAGAAAATTATGTATGTTAGATGTTGTTACAATTATTGTTGAATAGGTAAGATTACCTAGACAGAGCATGTAGATTAAAAGGCAAATAGAACCAAGTTGTTTTTTTTTTTTTAAGAACCAACTTTTAATTACACTGCTGACAGAATCCACATGCTGTGAGCCAAGAATTAGCATGCTGCGTCTTCAAATATATCAAAGAGTTAGGAACAGATTTTGCAATCTTTATTCTGTTAAATGTTGACTGAATACCAGGACATGCAAGGACCAGATTTAGACTACTCTAAGTCTTGACGCATCTCAAGGTCTGACTGTGTCATATGAATATGAATCTCTGAAATGGGGAAACCAAAGAAGCAAAGTGCCTTTTAAATACAGCTGCACAAAATATAATCCAGAAATACTGCTAGGTCAAAAGGCCACTATTCTCAAATCTCTTGAACAGAACTGAAGTCAATCACACAAAGTAACAGAGGAGGTTGTGAGGTTGTATTGCTTCAGTTTCCCATCTCAGTCCTTCCTAGGAATATTCTGAACATCTTTGATTTATATTCTGAGTCGGGTATCTGCACTTCACTCTCTACAAGTCACATAGTCACTTCCTATGAAATATTTTTCTAATTTGGCTTCTGCTAAGCAGATAATCACGAAGTTACTTAATGGATTCATTTTAGTTTAAAAATTTTCAGGTTTTTTTTTCTAATTCAAAAAGTATTATGTATGCATTGTAGAAAAATTTTAAAACAAAAACACCAAGAAAAAAAAATCAACTGTAATATTAGCATCAGGAGATAACCACTGCTACATATTTTGTCATATATTCTTTGAGACTTTGTTTTATTACACACACACACACACACACACACACAGACACACGTGTAATTTTAGAAACAAAATGGCAATGATAGTATATAGATTATTTGTGAGCTTATTTTGTTTTCACCTAAAAATATACTATAAATACGTTTCAGACCAAATCCCAAAGGCTCTTTCAGAGCCTGATAACTAATTCTAAAATTTATCCCTATGTATAAATATACAACAGGAACCAAGAAAATATTTTAAAGGAAGAAAAACAATGTGTGGACTGGCTTACCAGATTACAAAACATACTGTAAAAAGCCACGAATTAGAAGAGTATTGTACTGATGAAATTAGATCAATGGGATTTAGAATATGATCAGGAGGCATTTGAAATCAATTAACTGTATTAGGTCAACTGGGCCCAGTTGTGGTCAGATTCCTGCTCATATCATACATAAACATAAATTTGAAATTACCTAAAGATCTAAATTTAAAAATTATACTGTGAATTCATATTCTTCTCATGTACACACAAAACATTCTCCAGGATAGATCATATGAAAGCCACAAAACAAATCTTAATACATTTAAGACTGAAATCACATCAAGCATGTTTTCCAACCACAATGATATGAAACTAGAAATGTTACAAAGTGAAAACAGGAAAATTCACAAATATTTGGAGATTAAACAACATGTGACTGAAAAACCAAAGGGCCAAGAAAGAAATCAAAAATTACTTGAGGAGCGTCTGGGTGGATTAGTTGGTTAAGCGTCTGACTCTTGGTTTTGGCTCAGGTCATGATCTCACGGTTTGTGGGTTTGAACCCTGCATCAGGCTCTGTGCTGACAGGGCAGAGCCTGCTTGGAATTCTCTCTCTTTCCCTCTCTTTCTCCCCTCCCCTGCTCGCACTCTCTCAAAATATATAAATAAACTTAAAAAAATTACTTGAGACAAAAATGAAAATACAACATACCAAATCTATGGGCTACAGTAAAAACAGTTCTTAAGAGGGAAACTCAGTGACAGATGCCTACAGTAAGAAGCAAGAAAGATCTCAAACAACCTAACTTTATACCTCAAGGAACTAGAAAAAGAACTAAGCCCAAAGTTAGCAGAAGGAACAAAATAACAAAAAAGACTAAAAAAACAATAGAAATGAAATAGAGACTAAAAAGACAATAGAAAAGATCAATGAAACTAAGAGGTGGTTTTTTGAAAAGACAGACCAAACTTTAGCTAAATTTACCAAGAAAAAAAGTAAGAGAACTCAAAATTGGAAATTAAAGATGAGATGTTATAACCTGTACCAGAGAAAGACAAAGAATCAAAAAAGATTACTATAAAAAATTATATGCCAACAAACTGGACAACCTAGAAGAAATGCATAAATTCCTAGAAACATACAACCTACATAACTGAATCATGAAGAAATAAAAAATTGTAACAGATTTTTAGCAAGGGAACTGAATCAGTAATCAAAAACCTCCCAACAAACAAAAGCCCAGGACCAAATGACTTCACTGGTGAATTCTATCGAACATTTAAAGAAGAATTAATACCAATCCTTCTCAAACTCTTCCAAAAAATAGAAGAGGAGGGACAGTGCCAGACTCATTTTACAAAGCCAATATTACTCTGATACCAAAATCAGAAAAGATACCACAAAGAAAGTTGTGGCCAATACTGCTGATGAACATAGATACAAGATCCTCAATAAAATATTAGCAAACTGCATTTAATACTACATTAAAAGGATGTACACCATGATCAAGTGGGATTTATTCTAAGGATGCAAGGATGCTTCAACATCTGCAAATCAGTAAAATGTGATAAACTACAGTAACAACATGAAGGCCAAAAGTCATATGATCATCCCAACAGATGTAGAAAAAGGATTTGATAAAATTCAACATCCATTTATAACAACTCTCAACAAAGAGGGTATAGAGAGAATATACCTCAACATAAATTAAAATAAATAAAGGAAAAAAAGACAAAGGATTGGGATCAATGTATTATGAAGCCTAATAATAGAAAAATGGGCAGAGGATATGAACAAAAAAACTCATTGAAGAAAAACAAATGGCTAATAAGCACATAAAAAATACACAACCTCACTGAGTATTAATAATTACTAATGAGTAGTTAAAGAGATACAAATTAAACAAGATAGAGTTTTGTTCCCCCTATCACACTAGCAAAAGACTGTTAACAATCCGTGTTGGTATAGATTTGGGGAAGTGGGTACTTTGATACTGCTAAGGGATGGAAGGACTTTCAATTTTACTCTCTATACTTTTTTTTTTTAAATTACAGTTGACACACAATATTACATTAGTTTCAGGTGTACAACAGAGTGACTGAACATACCTATATGTTATGCTATGCTCACCACAAGTGTGGCTACCATCTGTCACCATTACAACACTATCACTATACCACTGACTATATTCTCCTATGCTGTACCTTTTATCCTCATGACTTATTCATTCCATAACTGAAAGCCTGTATCTCCCACTCCTCTTCATCCATTTTGCTCAGTCACCCATCCCCATCCTCTCTGAAAACCACCAGTTTGTTGTCTGTATTTATAGGTCTGTTTATGCTTTTTATTTGTTTATTCAATTGTTTTGTTTTTTAGATTCCACATATAAGTGAAATCATATGGTGTTTGTCTTTCTCTGACTTATTTCACTTAGCATAATGCCCTCTAGGTCCATCCATATTGTTGCAAATGGCAAGATTTCATTCCTTTTTTACGGTTGAGTAATATTCCATTGTATATATGTGTATGTGTAGATACGTCTCTCCCTTCCTCCCTCCCTCTCTCACATATCACATCTTCTTTATCAGTTCATCTATTGACAGACACTTGGATTGCTTCCATAATTTGGCTATGGTAAATAAAGCTGGAATAAACATAGGGAAGAATGTATCTTTTCAAATTAGTATTTTCATTTTCTTTGGGTAAACAGCCATTAGTAGAATTACTGAATCATATGGTGTTTTTCTTTTTAATTTTTTTGAGGAGTCTCCACACTGGTTTCCACGTTGTACCAATTACATTACTTCCAAGAGTGCACAAGGGTCTTCTTTTCCCCATAGCCTCATCAACACTTGTTACTTCTTATCTTTTTGATTCTAACCATTCTGACAGGTATGAGGTGATACCTCATCATGGTTTTGATTTGCATTTCCCTAATGATCAGTGATGTTGAACACCTTTTCATATGTCTGTTGGTCACCTGTATGTCTTCTCTGGAAAAATGTCTAGTCCTCTGCCCATTTTTAATAAGATTTTAATTAATTAATTAATTAATTAATTATTTTGGTGTTGAGTTGTACAAGTTCTTTATATATTTTGGATATTAACCTCTTACTGGATGTATCCTTTGCAAATATTTTCTCCTATTCAGTAGATTACCTTTTTGTTTTGTTGACGGTTTCCTTCATTGTGCAAAAGCTTTTTATTTTGGTGTAATCCCAATAGTTTATTTTTAATGTTATTTCCCTTGCCTGAGGAGACAAATCTAGAAAAATGTTGCTAAGGCAAAAATCCAAAGAAATTACTGCCTGTGTTTTCTCCTAGCATTTTTACAGTTTTAGGTCTCAGATTTAGGTCTTTAATTAATTTTGTTTACTCTATATACTTCTGTATTATTTAATACCACAAGCAGCATCAATTTTATAAGAAATTTGGATAAAAAGATATAATATAAATATTCAAAGCTGCATGTGTTTTTAAACATGTAATTCTGATATTCCAAGACTGAAAAGGGGCAAATAGAAATGTATAAAATATTCATTCAAAAAGTATTGATTGTTTTGCCAATGAAAAGGAATTTAGTTCTGATACATGGTATATAACATGAACCATGAAAACACTATGCTGAGTCAAATAAGCCAGTCAACAGAAGACCACATACTGTATGATTCCATTTTTATGAAATGTCCAGAATCGGCAAATCCAGAGTCAGAAAGTAGATTAGTGGCTGCCTAAGGCTGGGGTGGGATGGGGTAATTGGGAGTGATTGCTAATAAATATGGGTTTCTTTTTAGAATGATGAAAATGTTTGACAATTGATGTGGTGACAGTTGTCCAATTCTGAGAATGTACTAAACCTATTGAATTGTATACTTTAAATAGGTGAATTGCATGGTTTGTGAATTACAGCAAAATAAAACTGCAAAGACAGAAAAAAAGGAGAGAAGGAAGAGGAAGTTTCTTGAAGAGTGTGGATGTTGAGATGAGGGCAGGAAAGAGGGTCTGGAGAAATAGTATGAACTATTCACAGAGGCACAGAGGAGGAAATGCACTTGGCTGTTCACTGAAGTTCAGGAATACAGGAATTACTGGGTCTCGACAGAAGCAGTACCAGTTCTTTGAAGGTGACAAAAGGTCCTTGGGCTGGCTAGGCTTGGGCACTATCCCTCAGAGGACCCTCACTCTATTACATGGTTTCAGTGAAGCCACACCTAGGGCACTGCATTCCATTTCAGGCACCTTATTACCAGAAAAATGGAGACAAACTGGAATGAGTTCAAAGGAAAATGGCAGGCATGACTAAGAAGCTGAAAGGATCATTTTATGGGGCAGGATTAGAACTAAGTAGTAGACCTGAACTAACTGAAGACTAAGCGAAGGGAATGCGATTATTACCTACAAATGTCAGGAGGGTGTACACAAGAAGCTGGAGGAGTGGTTGAGCAGTGGAGGAGAAAACATAAGTAGAAGTGGTAGAAAAAGATTAGGGGGAAAAAAAAACAGAGGCAGACTATAGGCTATGCTTTTTCCAAGGGCTAATGAATGGTTTGCCTGGGAAAAGGTGTTTAAAAAGAGGATCAGAAGAATCAAATAGTTCAGAGAAGGAAAAAAAGAGTTTAGAGAAGGAAGTGTTCCTTCATTAGCTGGAGTTGCTTTCCATCTGGTGGAGCTTTCTCTATTCTCCAGGGATTATGCATGGTTTGCATTTTATCTGAAAGCAGTATTAGATGTGGGCATGGCTGAGCAGGGAGAGAGTTTATTGGCACTTGATCCAATATATGCTAAAATTTCCTGTCTTGAAAAAAATCTCAAAGATCAATTTTTTGTGTGAAACCTGAATTACATTTAAAATGAGGCTTTTTATTTTGACTTTGAAATGCAAAGCTTTAGTCATTCTGAAGTCAAAGGAGTACAGGAATGTGTGAGAGAAAAAAAAGACCACTTAGGAAAGAAAGGCAATGTGAAGCCATCAAACTAAAAATGTAGACAGATGTGTTATACAGCACAGGTGTGAAAACAAATCTTGAAATATATTAGTACCTTGTTATTTTAAAATATTTCTTTAGCATACACATCACATGTTAAAAAAGGAAGTTTTTATACGGTATCAGTATGTAGTGGGTCCTATGGATAAATTGGGAAAAGTGTGTTCTAGCTTCTGAAGTATAATTTACCAGATATCTCACTCTTCTTGTTCCCTCTACCCCTGCCCACACCCTGCCCCTATGCCTGCCTATTCAACTCTCACCTCCTCCCCAAAGAAGGCCCCTTTAGATCTAACATCAGAAAAGAATTTCCCAAAAAGTACAAACATGTAATATTTGGGGTTTAACGTAAATTCTTATTACACCCTAGCTGCTAGGAATTAAATCCTTTCCCCTCCCCTCTTTCCTTTCCTTGTTAAAGTTACATATCCAAACTTAGTGGATATTAAGACTGAGTAATCCAACAAGATCTTCTATTTCCTATTCTCTACTTTCTAATATTGGCAGGCTAATTCCACCACTGCAAGTACTGAGGTGAAAAATACTGTCTTCTTGGTTTACTTTCTTAAAACACCATAATTATATGCAGCACCTAAGTTTGCACGATGCCCTCTCTAGATAGAAAGATGCAATTTTCTGTGTACATATTGAAAGCTTTGCATCTAAACCAAACAACAAACTTAAAAACACTTCCAACGTAAAATAATTTCTACAAAGCTGCAAAGTGGATTTGTTCCCACGAATCCCGCAAGCTCCTGCTGCAACTTAAGCATTAAATCCCTTATCTCAGCACCCTCGTTTCCCTCCATATATAAAATATCACTACAAAATCTTCCTCAAGTCTCTTGGGTACCTCAAGATTGAGTGGAAAAACCCAATTCTACTAAACCTTAATTTGATGAAGATACTCTGAAGGAAGAGATTATTGTAGTAATAGATGAATAGGTATGAGAAAATATAAAATAACATGCTTTGCTCAATGAAATAGGGATTTGAAAATGTGGATTAGGGATGACTATGAGGGCAACAAGTCTTGCTGCTCCAAACATTCTGAATGGGGTCTGGGGCCATTAGTGACCAAGAACACAGCACTCATGATGGGTTAGTACCATTCACTGAATAAGCAACCAGTGAGTCTGAGGAAATTGTTACTAAGGTAATGCAGACATGAAACACACTATACCTCAAAACAACCTCACAACACTCCTTGTTCCTAATCTATTTTCCAGGTACCCTGTAGCCACCCTTCTATGACCCTGTCCCTTCAATTAACTCTGTGTTTCCAATCTCCTTCTCCCCTGGTCTTTCACCATGGCTTCAGAGGGCACTCTCATCCTGAAATGACCTTTGGAATCTGCTTCCCTCACAAGCTAGTCCCAATTTTTCTCTTTCTTTCACTACCAAACATCTCAAAAGAACAGTCTATATTTGCTACCTCTGTTTCCTATTTTCCTCCTTAGCATCTAAGAATTTAGTTTTTGCTATTCACTGAAACTGCTCTCTCAAAAGTTACTAAGCTAAGACTCCCACACTGAAAACTGTAAAACATTATTTACAGAAATAAAAGATATCTTAAATGGAGGAATACAATATGATCATGGATCAGAAGACTCAATAGTATAAAGAATTAATTCTGCCCAAACTAATCTACAGATTCAATTCAATCCAAATAAAACACTCTGGCATGTGTGCATGTAAACTGACAAGCTAATTCAAGGCGTAAGTGGAAATGCAAAGAACCAAGAAGAGCCAAAGCAATCTCAAACAACAAAGTGTAAGAACATGAACTATGTTACTGTTATTAGCATAGCTTGCTATTGGCACAAGAACAGGCAAACAGACCAATGGAACAGACAAGGGGACCCAGAAAAACAGCCCAAATCTGGGAATAACCTCAATGCCCACCAACAACTAGGTGATAAATTGTGGTATATTCATTCATACAATGGAATATCATACAGCAATGAGAATGAACGTATATGTATATCATAATAGACACATTTCATAAACATGACATTGAATGAAAGAAGCTAGACACATACTCTGTGATTCCAGGTATATAAAATTAAAAAACAGGCAAAATGAAGTGTTAGAAGTCAGGTTACCCGTGGAGGGTGGAGTAGCGGCATGACAAGAGATTTCTGAGGTGCTGGTAACTTTCTGCTTTTTCAGGTGTTCATTATAGGAGTGTGTAAAAACTCATTGAGCTGCATACTTATGATTTGTGTAGTTTCTGTATGCATGTTATAAAAAAACAAACAAACCAAACCTCAAGGATTACCTAACAGCACAATCCAGTGGTCTTAACTGTCTTATCCTTGAACTCCTCTGTGATACTTGTTCTGATAACACCTCCTTCTAAAATCTCTCTCCCACTTGACTTTCTGGCTCTTCTCTGCCTGTCCCTATATTTCTTGTCTGTCTTGCTGCTGTTCCTCTTCTTTCTGCTTCCTCCCACACATGCAAAACCTGAGTTTTAGGGGACGTTCCTCTGTTCTTCGTCTTTTGTCCTCTGCTTAGACTGTTTTCCTTGAGCTTTATTTATAAAGTGGTAATAATAACAGCAACTAACTTACTGGACATTTATTGTGGACCAGGTATTATTCTAAGTGCTTTAGTGCATTGACACAATCTACTTCCTTTGCCCATTTTATGATTTCTTTTGGGGTAAGTTTTTGTGGGTTTTGTTCAACTTTAAGCATAGAAAATTTCACACATACACAAAAGAAAACAGTAAACGAACCCTCATGTGACCTAAATTTAAGGATTATCAGGGTATGTCAACATAATTCTAATTCCCTTCTCTCCTGAATTTGACTATTTTTCAAATGCTTAATAAATACTTCTTTGTGAATGTTCCACTTATACATCAACTCGTACTGTTCATACTGTTTAGTAAACTGTTGTTTTCACTTAATAATTACTACAAGGAGTTTTTCATGTCATTATAAATTCTTCTAAAATACAATTTGTATTTTTATTAAAAATTTTTAAAAAATATTTATTTTTGAGAGACAGAGAGAGACAGAGTGTGAGCAAGGGAGGGACAGAGAGAGAGGAAGACACAGAATCCAAAGCAGGCTCCAGGCTCTAAACTATTAGCACAGAGCCTGACACAGGGCTCAAACCCCCAAGCCATGACCTGAGCTGAAGTCAGACACTCAACCAACTGAGCCACCCAGGTGCTCCTAAAACACAATTTTTAAATGGGTCATATTGTAATCAAATTTATTGATGTATTTTAATTTAAATAATTCCATTATTAGAAATTTAGTTTGTTTTCAATTTTTTCTTTTTATAAATAGTGACATGTTGAGTTTGCTAGTACATAAGTCTTTGCGTATTTATGATCGTTTTCTTTAAATTCCTGGATCAAAGGGTATACACCTCTTTAAAGCTTTTGACATCTTACCAAACTGTTCCAGAAGAGCTGAACTAATATTCAGCCCACAGACAACAAATATGGGTGCTCATTTCCCCACCTACTCAATATACTGGGGCAACACACATGCACACACACACACACACACACACCCTGATCTTGCAGATATGACAGGGCTATTTTCATTTGCAGTTCTTTGTAATTCTTTTCATTTATAGCGAAGCCAAAAATTGAGGCAAAACATTCATAAATATATTTATTGGCCTTTTCTTCTTCTGGGAAATTCCTGTTAACGCCCTTTCCAGGCTATGTTTCTTTTGGTTTAGTTTCTTCCTTGCTGATCTCACGGTCACTACCCCAACACAAGCTATCTTATCCTAGATCTTTTGCTTATTGTAATAGCATCACATGCACATCAACCCTGGTTTTAAGAGCACTCTTTCTAAAAACATGTTGGATTAGGTTCCCTACTCCTCTTCCAACGTCTTAAATGATTTCCTACCTACAAAACGGAGGCCAGTCTCTCTGGCATGGCAACCACAGTCTGGCTCCATCCTACTGTCCCAATTTCATCCTCTGTTATAGCCTTGCCACGTGCAAATAGCCTCCTGGTATATGCTCTTGTCTTTGCTTTTACTTTGATGTGGTTCCCTCATTCTAGAATGTGGATAATCTTCCCTCCTACACACCTCTCTTCCCTGTCTTACTCATTCTTTATGATTGAGCTCAACTGGCTCTTCTCTCTATGAAGGTAGAGGTAAATATTGCTGTTCTTCTCTGTTCTCTTCAGAGGTAAATATTGCTGAAGTATTAATTTTGTCTTGAGTTTCAAGAATTGGCTATTTAATTCCCCAGCTCTTCTTCAAACTCCTTGATGGATTCTTTTTTACATATCAATGCTGCCTAGCAAAATACCCTGCACATAACTAGCAATTGAGAAACGACTGGTGTATGTATAGACGGAAGGAATGCATGCTAATCCTGGATGGGGGAGGGGGACACTGATAACTTTCCAAAGAGTTTTTTTTTCTCTAAGTTTGTTTGTTTGTTTATTTGTTTAGAGAGTGTGCTAACAGGGGAGTGGCAGAGAGAGAGGGAGAAAGAATCCCAAGCAGACTTTGCACTGGCATCAGGCCCAACGCGGGGCTTGAACCTATGAACCATGAGATCATGACCTGAGCCGAAGCCAAGAGTCAGGCGCTTAACTGACTGAGCCACCCAGGTGCCCCTCAAAGAGATTTTTAAGATAAAATGTGAAGCATCTCAAAATCAAGACTGTGTGATGATACAGACCTTATAGCAGGGCACATAAACCATATACTGTAGCATCTCACTTTGTTTAAAGTTCTCAAAAGATGGAGTATGGGCCAAGTAAAGGATACTAAGGTGGTCTCTGGCAAGAATTTTCTGGCTTTGTCTGCTGAATGTTATTATAATGTATTCTGTTCCTAGTAGCTATTCCAGCCCTCCCTGAACTCAGAGTAGTAATATGATTTCTAGAGGGACTCGAGCCAAGAATCACAAACGCAAAAGCAACTCAATCTGAATGCTCGAAGCAACACAAGCTGGAAGTGTGTGAACACAAGGGAAGGAGAGAATGCTTCAGCCTCCACCACTGCTCAGGGGACCAGCAGGCAGTGGAAGCTCAGAATGAGGTTTGTCAGAGATGATGTTCTACAACCTCACACCCACCAAAAATATTCTTATGAAAGCCTAGCTGTAAGGGAAACCAACCGAGTTCCCTTTCTGCCTTCAATGTTAGGACTGTTCTCTGTAGGAGAACAGAGCTGATGGTATGAAGAATAATAAGGAACATAGCTGGACTAGATGGAGAAACAGAAGTGCAGCTGAGGGATGGGCAGATTTGTTCAGGGAAGTTGCCCCTGCTCAGCACAGGTCATGATTTCAGAATAACTACCCTATCTCTCCACAGCCAAGTAAAGGCATAGGGAGAGCTAACAAACTCACTAATTTGACAGTCTTAAAGGAGAGAAAATAGCCTCATTTCAAGGTAAACAGCTCTATTCACAGTCATAGGGGATGAGGTGAAAGAAAAGGACGTATGGATGGATATACAGAAGGGATGGTTACAAGAGAGGTAACTGAATAAATTCAGTTGTGGTTGGCAGTGACTCAGATTAATTCCTTTCCGGAGATAGCTTTGTGGTGGGCAGAAAATTATACAGAGATGCTTAGTTTGGTTTAAGCAGACAAGAATCTGAACTTGAGGTTTTTAACAGCTAGGTCTCAGGATGCATGGGCCATGAGGTCTGAGCTGGTCACCGGCATGATAATTGGAGCCTTTCAGCGGTGATGGATCAAGCTGAAACAGTCCTCCACCCTGGCCAGATCTGGGCTAGAGTCCCCCAGCCCAAATCAGCAGGCTGTTCAACTACATCTGCTTAGGTGATATGAAGACATGAAATAACTTCTGAGGTTGGATTTTTGAGAAATGAGAATAAAATGAAACACATTTTTTAAAAGAGTCCTTCACTGTTTTGGCATCTTTTTTTTTTTTTTTTTTTAAGTTTATTCATTTTGTGAGAGAGAGAGCATGTGCGAGCAAGTGCATGCACGGGGTAGGGGGAGGGGTAGAGAGAGAGGGAGAGAGAGAATCCCAAGCAGACTCTGTGCTGCCAGTGCACAGTCCGATGTGGGGTTAAAACTCACAAACCAGGAGATCATAACCTGAGCTGAACTTGAGTCAAATGCTTAACCAACTGAGCCACCCAGGTGCCCCTAAAATGAAATGCATTTTGCCATAATATCTATTCATAAAATACAAAATGTATGTGGTCAGAGGGATCTGAGCACACAGTGGGTATTTCTTGCCTAGTTATTTACTTTTCTAGAGGTATCTGGCCACTTTTCACTCTGTAGAATCCCTCTAGCATTTAGTAACAGGGAAAACTAAAGTTGTTCTTTAAGTATTTGTCCTATGATTATTTCCCACAGATTAAGACCAACTCCAGGGGTGCCTGGGTGGCTCAGTCGGTTGAGCGTCCGACTTCAGCTCAGGTCATGATCTCACAGTTTGTGGGTTCGAGCCCCGCATCAAGCTCTGTGCTGACTGCTTGCTCAGAGCCTGGAGCCTGCTTCAGATTCTGTGTCTCCTTTTCTCTCTGCCCCTCCCCCACTCATGCTTTGTCTCACTCTGTTTCTCAAAAATAAATTAAAAAAAAAAAAAAAAAAGACCAACTCCAAAACCTTCTCTTCCCTGGTATTCCAAGTCTGAGCTTGCAGCCTAAATCTCCCAGTTTTCTTCCTAAAGTCTCCACCCACCCCAGTTGCTTGTCATGTTAGAACCTAAAGCAACTGCTACCACAGCCCTAGGCTCTGTGTAATGCTGAGTGGAAGTGGTAATGACCATGAGGTTGCTACTGGGCCTTCTCCTTCTCCCTAACTTGTAATGAACTCCTTTGTCAGGCAATATCTGATTTTGTTCTCATAGGAAAAAAAGGCTTTTGCTGCTTAGGCCCAAAGTAAACAGATGCTGCTGCTCCTCCATGACTAATCTTAAACAAAATGGCATAATAAAAATACGAGTTTAGCTCCATTCCAGCCAGGGGACCTGCATATACATCATCCAAACTCAAAATTCCACTCCTGAACCAGTGTGATATTCCAAAGTGATCTCCCCAAGATTCCTTTGGTTTTGTATCACTAAAGGAACTTCCTCCTATCATTCCCTTACGACAGAAGCATCAAGGTAGGAGGGAACTCCAGGTACTTAAGCCTTTCAGAGCAAGAAAATCATAAATTACACCCTACTATTTTCTAGTACTTTCAAGAGCACGTTATGCCTGGCACATATGAGATGCTCCCTAAATATTGATTAAATGAATGCATGCCGTTTGCCTTGGGGTAGCTAGATTTTTCAGTGTAATATCATCATGTATTTTTACCTTTAGTTTTCAAAGGTTAAAAAGAAAACAAAAACAAAGCAACTAAAAAGCTGCTCTCTTTCTTAGCTACAGCTCTGCAAATTCTGCAGTTCTACCCTGGCAGCTCCCCAACTTTGAAGGAAATAAAGAGTTAAGATTTTTAAGGAGCCTATATTAATACAAAGCATAAAACTTAGGTTCCTACACTAACCCCCAGCAGTTCAATTCTCTAACCTTGTAAGTAAGACAACTACAGCCTAAGGGGATAAAGTGGCCAGTATAATTTAGATTGACAGAAATGTCTACCTCAGGAACACTTATGCATCATCCTTCAAGCCCAACCACTGAGTAGCTAGGGGATCAAACTCTACTGTCTCCAGATGCACAAGGTCTCCATAGAAAAGAGGAAGTCTCCCCTGCCTCAGAGGAAAATCCTACGAGAAATTTGGTCTTGCTAGCTATCAGACATCTAAGAGTTGTCATATTGCTCACTGTTGCTTATTATTCTTTTCAAAGTTAGAATGAGTCATGATTTTGTGAAAGGCAACAAGTGAGAGGTCAAGTAGCCCAGGTAAAATGAATTAGGGTCAGTGGCAATCTAAGGGACCAAACACTTGTTGCTAACACCTGCCACTCTAAATTAATCTCCTTACACAGAGCAGGAGCTGGAACTGGGCAAGTACAATGGATGTAGCAATCCAGATTTAGAAAGTTATGTGTACATAAACCAGCACAAACTTTTGCTTTCTGATAACTCTAACTCTAGTTTGTATTTGCAGATGTCACTAACATTTTAATTTCTAAGCTACTTACGTCTAGACACCTCAAAAATGCTGGCTGCTGCTTTCCTGCCTAAAGCATTCTTCCCTGGCTGAGATAATTTGAGTTTTTTCTATGTGGTATTCTGTGCCTGTAAGAACCTCTCAGGTTACCAACTTTCCTACAAGACTGTATCTTGATATAGGTGTTATGCCTTCTCTGTGCAAGTGAAGGGAGTGAACAGAGAAAGAGTAGGACGAGAAAAAAGAAGACGTGACTGCAAAAGGTAAGAGTGGAAATAGAAAGCCCCCCCCCAGGAAACCCAATAGGAGATTTACATTGGTCTGATTGGTCTCTGATAAAAGAGAATGGGATGTCATCTTTAGTGTAAAAATGTTCCTGGAACATCAAAGGAACTGTGATGTATCATCCCCTCAAAGAATAAGCCTACAGTTGGTAACACCGTATTGTATAATTGAAATTTGCTAAAAGAGTAGGACTTAAAAAACAGTAGATATGTGAGGTGATGGATTGTTAATTAGCTCAAAGGGGGGAAATCCTTTCACAATGTATAGGTATATCAAGTCATTACATTGTACACTTTAAACATCTTACAATTTTTTCAGTTATACCTCAGTAAAGCTGAAAAGAAAAAGAGTAACCCAGTTACCCATCTGGGTGGAGTGCTCACATGAAGCACACTCCTGAGGCAAAGAGATGGATAGGTTGGTCTCCACAAGGCTTTACCAGTCCAAAGACTTGTTGAGGTAAAACTTGAGGCTTGAGAAAGTGTAGAGTGTTATAAACAAATAACCATATTTTCCACTGAGGCAGAATTTTAATATGGCTGCCTAAGTTGATTTGGTAGTTATCTCACATTATCTCTTACAAATCTGTTAAGTGATGTGAATAGAGACATTAATATTAGGGGTCTGTCATTATCAAAATGGAGAAAAATTTCCCTCTTTGCCAAAGGGATCCATCAGAACAGCAGCACAGTTCTGGGAATCTCAGACACAGACAGGCCAGCCAGCCAGCCCAGTGTGTTTGGTTTGGCTCTCAGAAAAGAAAAGTGTCAAAAGGGAGAGAGTAAAAAAACAAAACAAAACAAAACCCAAACAACTAATAAGAAATCTATGCCGAAACTGTCAGAGCAGTCAAGAGCAGGGTTTTGTTGCAGCTGAGATTTTAGTGCTAAACCGGCACAGTGCCTAATCCAGTTCCAGAGAATCTCCCTGGCCAAGCAGGAAGAGAGAAGGAAACTTCCTCCACCACAGTGGCAGTGGCATGTGCTCAGTGCACACTCTATGCTCAGGACTGCTGTGTGTTGTTTCCAGCACATGGATCTGATTCTGATGAGACTGTGGCAGGGAGAGACTGGAAAGCCTCCCACAGGGAGCTGTGCATCTTGCTTGAGTTTTTCTTTTTAATTTCTTTAATTTTTTAAACGTTTTTATTTTATTTTTTGAGAGACAGAGCATGAACAGGGGAGGGGCAGAGAGAGAGGGAGACACAGAATCCGAAGCAGGCCCCAGGCTCTGAGCTGTCAGCACAAAGCCTGATGTGGGGCTCAAACCTAGGAATGCAAGACCATGACCTGAGCCGAAGATGGATGCTCAACTGACTGAGCCACTCAGGCACCCCAAGTTTTTCTTTTTTTACTGCCAACCTGACACATTCCTTGGGTGGTGTCTCCTGATTCCTTGGTGAGATGACAGAATGATTCTTTGTGTGGCACAAGTTCCTGGCCCAGTAACAAGGGCCTTTGGAAGGGGTGCCATTACTGACAAAGGCTCTGGAGTCATGTGGGCTGTTCTGAGCGACTCCCCTGGGTACACATGGCCATCTTATGGAGGATCATGAGCAGTGGTGAGGGGCAAGCATAATACAGTGATATGGCAAACTGGGTCTCATGTGACGTGGAGAAGGTTGAGGATGAGGTGGGGGTCTGGAGTTGTATCTTGTGGCTCAGTCGGTTGAGCGTCTGACTTTGGCTCAGGTCATGATCTCAGTGTTTGTGAGTTTGAGCCCCGTGTCAGGCTCTGTGCTGTCAGTCCAGAGCCTGGAGCCTGCTTCAGATTCTGTGTCTCCCTCTCTCTCTGCTCCTCCCCCACTCACGCTCTGTCTCTCCCTGTCTCTCAAAAAATGAATAAACGTTAAAAAAATTTTTTTTAAATAAATTAAAAAAAAAAAAAAGAAGGGTGAGAATGAGAGGCTCCAGGGCCATCTCCAGGCCAGCCTGGCTCAGTGAATGCTGAGGTTCACCACGTTCATGAGCACAGTTCCCCCAAAACGTGCGGGAAAAGCCATAGCAGTCCAGAGCTCAAATGGCCTCACCCAGCTTTATTTCCACATGGAAGGAATGACCAAGCTTGTGAAGGAAAGTCCACACCAAAGCAAGTACTTCTGGGAAGTTTCACCTAGATTATCGAAGAGAAGGATCACCAGATCTTTTCTCTCTACTTCTCTTCCTGAGAAAGCAGCTGGAGGGAGGTGAGCTCAACCTTCAGAAGCAGCCAAGTGAGAAAGTGAGTTCTTCAAGAGAAGATGGAGAAGGCATAGGATCATCCCACCCCACACAACCTAAGGAGGCCAAATAAATAGCCCCAGTATCTCCTGCATGTGGCTCTTTCCTTATGCCCAGTGCCTACAGGACTGCTGCCTGTGGGCTGCAGTATTGTAGATGGTATTGAAGAGATAAACACTAAGGGTTCAACTGAGTGTGCAGGGAGCAAGAGAGGTGGTGGCAAAGATACAGCCCTCAAGGAAGTTAAAGAAACTTAATAGATATTTTAAATTATCTACTATTTACTTTTCTCCCCCAAAGAAAGTCACAGTGCTTAGTCTGCACACAATGCAGGAACAGACATGCATCTACGTGCTGTTATCTGTTGCTGACACATACTCTGCTTGGGCTAGAAGGCAAATGGCCTTGCAGCGTCCTGCAGATTATTTAATATCACTATAGGAGAATACAGTTATTACTAGAGCTTCCTCTGAGGGGCTAAGAACATCTTCTTCCAAAGAGGGCTACAAGGTGCAATAATGGGAAAATGTCTGAAATGGAAGGAGACGTCCAGTCCCAACTGTGCCACTAAGCTTTATCATCTTAGGCAGGTCACTTCACCTCTCTGGCCTCAGCTTCTTCATGTGCAAAAGAAAAAGGTGTGTGTGGGGGGATCCAAAGATCTCTAAGTTCTCTCCAGCTTTAATCAATCCATGAATAAATATAGCTCATTCCTGATATTAAAATAATATTAGAACAGTGATCCCCAACTTAAAGCCTGCAGGCTATTTCTAGTTAGAGGAGTTTTTCAGCTCTCATGAGGATTTCTCATTGTGTCTTCTGTGTGTCTCATCATAGGATGCTTGAGAAAACCCAAGCATGCAAATGTTGCAAAAGTTTCTTGCATAATCTTTCTGATGATTCCCTACCTTCCTGCTAGGTGCATCCTCACATCCAGCTGTGGTGAACTTCCTTCCTTCCTTTCCTTTCTTTCTCCCTTCCTTCCCTCCTCTTCTTTCCCCTCCCCTCCCCTCCTCACCTCTCCTCTCCTTTCCTTTCTTTCTTTTTAATGCTTATTTATTAATTTTGAGAAAGAGAGAGAGACACACACAAGTAGGGGAGGAACAGAGAGCGGGAGAGAGAGAGAATCCCAAGCAGGCTCCACACTGTCAGTGTGGAGCCCGACACCGGGCTTGAAACCACCATGAGATCATGACCTAAGCCCAAACCAAGAGTTGGATGTTTAACCTTCTGAGCCACCCCAGCGCCCTGCTGAACTTTTTTTTTTTTTTTTTTTTTTAAGGAATAGTATCTGTTGGCTCAAATTTAGGCTAAAAGCTCCTGAAAGGTTGGTGTGATTTCCCACATACTCTTGATGTATCAAATAGCTGAAAATCAGAGAATTCAAAGTATAATGATGCTTTATCACCAGGCCTGGGTTATCTGAGGAGATTAACGTTTTTTTATTTTTTAAATTTTTTAACGTTTATTCATTTTTGAGAGACAGAGACAGAGCATGAGAGGGGGAGGGGCAGAGGGGGAGGGGCAGAGAGGGAGGGAGACACAGAATCTGAAGCAGGCTCCAGGCACCAGGCTCCGAGCTGTCAGCACAGAGCCCGACACGGGGCTCGAACCCAAACTGCAAGATCATGACCTGAGCCGAAGTCAGATGCTTAACTGACTGAGCCATCTAGGTGCCCCTAATCTGGTTTTTAATCTGGCAATTTGGTCTTTTTTGACCTCTTCTGAGTTACTCACTATTCTAATCATTCTGGTGTTCAGATACCCCACCAGACATGCTAGGTGGTAATGTCAATGTGCTATCCTTCCTAGAAATTCCTGCATTTAAAAAGGCAGTACTTTGGTGGGATACATGATTCAAAGGAATAAATTGAACAGTGAAATTTAAGAACAGATGAAATCAGGCAGGAGCTTTATCAAACATCCTATGATACTACTTTTAAGCCACTACCATATCATGCTTTTCTGTTAAATTGGCAATAGGATGTTAGCATCTGACCTTTGGCTTAGGGTTTACATTAGAAAAGGGTAGGATTTTTTTTTTTTTTTTTTTTTACTCTGATAATGTTAAAACCTAATCTATCAATCAAAACCTAATCTTTAGGGCTTCTAAGCATCACTACAATTTATAGCAAGATCTGTTCAGTGTTAAAATTAAAGGCTCGCTTTCACCAGGACAGCATAGGGAGATTTTCTTTTGTGCCTAGGTGGTCTTTTGTATAAAAATTAGTAGACAAAGCAATAAGATAGCATTCATACAGTGTAGAAGAACACCTCCAAAAATTCCTGATTTGATTCATTCACTAAACAAGTGTCTACTTTATGTTTGGTGCTTTTATATCTATTACACAGCTTTTAAAGAAAGGTCCAGTTGCTAAGTTCTTTTCATAGTATTCTGGATTGAAGTCACCAGTACGCCCTGCAACTCCTCTAAGGGAGTATTTTGTAATTAGTGGGTGTGAGTAACAGATTGTGCAGTACCCTCCTACCTTTTAATAGGCAGGGCCCCAGGATTTATTTGGAATGCCGTTTCCAGAGTTTGAAAGTCAGTTGTCTGAAACCCAGAAACAATTACCTAAGTAGTAGTTAGGTTCCCCAGTAGTCCCCATGAGACTACTGACCCATAATGTTTGTTACAGGCTGAATCATGCTCCCTCCCCCAACTCACATGTTGAAACTCTAATCGCATATCCTCAGAATGTGACTGTAGGTGGAGATGTGACTTAAAGAGGTGTATTTAAAGAGATAACTGAGTTAAGATGAGGCTGTTAGGGTGCGTCCTATTCTGATGACTGGGTGTCTTTGTGAAGAAGAGGAAATCTGGACAGAGACATCAGGGATGCACGTACACGAAGGAAAGGTCACGTAGAGATATGGTGAGGAGGTGGCCATCTGCAAGCCAAGGACAGAGGCCTCAGGAGGAAGCAAGCCTGCCAACACCTTGATCTTGACTGCTAGCTTCCAGAATGGTGAGAAATAAATTACTGCTGTTCAAGCCACCCAGTCTGTAATGTCTTGTTATGGCAGCTTTGCAAACTAATACAATATTGTTGGTGTAAGGAGTCACAGAACTTAACCACCATTCATAACGTTTTATATACTGCAAGATGCCTTCTGGATTCTAACTCCAGACATCAAAAATGCATCTTCACTTGCCCCAGTGGCAAGTGAGTATGGCCTAGTCCCACCTTTCTGACTTAGCAGAAAACCTCACTTCTATGGCAGTGGCTCCAGCAAACAGGCTGTTCTTATAAGGGGTGCAGGAGGTTCTCTTAGAGACTCGGGGAATACAGCAGTAATAGCTAGTGGCTGTTGTGAAGGGCTAGGTCATTCGAGTAGCAGGGACTCTTCAGACTAGTGACTAGTATAGGAAAAGAGGTTGTGGTAGCATTTCCCCTGTACTTTCTGGGGGAAGCAGGGCTTTACGTTATGCGGCACAGGAGAGCCAAGTCAGGAATGGCAGTACTGTCTGTATGGAAACTGAAGACTGCTTACATTTTATGGTACCCTTTTGATTTTACACCTAAGAGGTCATGTCCCACTGGGAGAGGGGTTTGGTCCCACACCTTTTGTCTTTTCTTAAGTTTAAACAGGTCTACCTTAGAGAATTACTTTTGTACCTCGCCACCGTTACTATAGGAGCTTTGAATCCTTCTGGTATGCTGGGCCAGAAACATGGCTGCGAGTCCCTGGCATACACCAGAGGAGATACTCTGCCCATAAAAAATTTGTTACTTCTATTTCTGGACTGTCCCACCAAACCTTTGGTAAAAAATTAAATAGTTTGGAAGAAAACTAAGGACCATTTATTTCAAATGCTCTGACTAGACCAAAAAACTGTCATTTCCAAGTTTCCGTGCCTATGCTGGTCATGTTTTGTTTTGTTTTTTTTTTTCCCCATCCACAGCATTAATTTTCTTCTTTGCTTAGTTGGAGGAGCATTATCTCTGCAAGATGACATTGGAGACGACAGACCCGTGTTTAATGTACTGGACTGCAGTAATTGTTAAGACTCATTAAAATTCCAAGACGGTAAATAATTGCTCCTGTAGGAGCTCTACAGAATCAGGAGTGTTAACCTCTTCTCCCATGGAAATACTTTAAACACAAAGGAAAAAATGCAATTAGGGCAGCTAGAAAACATTAAGATCTCTATAAGTATAGAGCTTTGTAATTAAAAAATATTCCATATTCATATTTTAGAACTCTAAAGGATCCAGTGCAAGACCGAGGTAATAAAAACTAAAAAAGTTTCTTGCATTTTTTTTTGCTGCAAAGCCAAGAACACGTGAGACCTGAATTCAGAGTAGGTGTTTTATGTTCACTTTTATTTAGTCCAGGCTAGTTGGAGGTAGGCACCAGTAATGGGGACCAAGAGCTATCCTAGGCAAGAAGTGGAGGGCAAGATCTACAGACAAAACAGAAACAGGAGAATTCCCCTTCTCTGAGGCAAATTAAAAAAGGAAATGGTTCATGGATCCTTTCTATCAAAAAAAGTTTTGGTCTAGCAGGGTCTCTTAACCTCTCTCTCCACAAGCAAGATTATTCTACATTCTGCCCCAAACCTATAGTTTTGTCCCTAGTTAACTGAAGCCTTTCATGTGCACACCATAAGGCTACTCTCACATTGAGAGCGAGCTGCAGATAATGCTTAATATCTGTGTAATTTCAACTATGTAAAAGAGGTCCTTATTGCTTTTATATTCAAATCCTCATTTCCTCTTCATTTCCCCAACTCAGCTTTTGGGGATTTTATCAGCAGTTAAGGCAGCAGTTTTGTGTCCTATGGCCCAGCTTAGTACCCTGTCAGCCCCTGTCCTCTCTCGTGGGGTCTGCCCAGCTCTTCCCTATCTTTCTTTCCTTCTTTTTTTCTTTTTTTGAACAAGCTTTTCTCTGCCAAATTTTCAACATCCAATTGGCAAGATACTCTGCTCTTTGCAGAAAAAGGTTAATGGCAGCTGTCAGAAGGAGGAGAAAGTGCCAGACTGTGTGAGAGCAGAGAGGAGAGAAACAGTGAGGCTACTCCACAGGATTTTTCTCATAAATTTGTTAAGACGCGCGCGTGCGCGCGCACACACACACACACACACACACACACACACACACACACTTCTCAAGCCCAGTCCTGATACAGGCACACATTTATCTTTGCAGCTCTGCAGTTATTTTTGCTGGATTGCTGGTCTTGCCTCTCTCAGCCTCTCACACTCTGCTGCTCTTAGTTTTTTGGACAAGAGTTCAACATTGGAGCTAAGGAAACGAGTTCAAACATCACAAAAAGAAGAAAACCAGATCAGAAACATTCAGGCTGGGAACCAGAACAAAGTTTGTTGCCCCACAAAGAACCATTCTTTTTCTTTCTTTCTTATTTTCTCTTGCTGTTGCCCCCTGTCCCTTGTCCCCCAACAGCTCCTAAGTCCATTTGGCTCACTTCTGTGGTACAGCAATCTGTGCAGATGCTAAAACAGGAGGATGAAATGTCATGCTGTGACTGATGACTGATGCACTCCCTGAGCGAGGGAGAGGACTTTTAGGTCCTGTGCCCAATACTGGCCCCAGCATTTAACCCCCCGATTCACCACCTTGAAAAGAGAGGGATACATGCCAAAGAGTGATTGATCAAAATCAAGAAAACAAATGGAAGAAGGAATCCAGGGAGAGGACAAGGTCTGAGCCAAGTTTTGGAACAATACTTCCCTGGAAATTAAAAAATGGGACAGAGTGCTGGGAAAGGGAGATGGAATCCAAAGCTCCATGACCCACAGAACAGACTGGCTGATACAAGTTCATTCCAGTGTGGTCGGGCCCCTGATGGGAGGCTGGCATTCATGGTGGAGAAAAGGAATTTGTACTCTAGGGAGAAATTCCATTTTAAGTTTTAGCAGGATCTGCTTATCAGTCCAACTTCTTCAAAAAGTTAAAAAGGAGCCTGGCAGTGGGGAATGATTTTTCAGTTTTCATTTTTTTTATTCAAGTTTTTTTTAGTTTATTTAATTTTTTTTTTAGTAATCTCTATACCCAATGTGGGGCTCAAACTCAAGACCCCAAGACCAAGAGTCACATGCTTGTCCGACTGAGCCAGCCAGGTGCCCTTCTGTTTTCATTTTAATTTAACTATCATTGACATATTGTGAAATGCACAGATCTTTAAGTGTACAATTTGACAAATTTTGATAAATACATATATCCATATAACCACCACCCCAACCAAAACACAGAACATTTCCAACATCCCAGAAAGTTTCTTGTACTATCTTTCAGTCAATTCCTACAGGAAACCAGTGTTCTAATTTTACCACCATAGATTAGTTTATTCTGCTCATACATTAATTACATTTTATTTTGTATCTGGTTTCTTTTGTTTGATATTGTGTTTTTGAGATTCATTCATAAAGTTGCTTGTATTTAGTTCATTGTTGTTTACTGCTTAGTAGTATTCCATTTCATGATATAAAATAATTAAAAATACCTGTTTTGTTAATGAACATGTGGACTGTTTCCAGTTTTGGACTTTTACAAATAAAGTTGTTATGAACACTCTTGTACACATCTTTTTGTGGACACATCTCTTAAGTAAGTAAGAAGGGAACTGCTGGATTACAGGATAAGAGTATATCTAATTAGGAGTATTAGAGTATTTCTAATTTAATAAGAAACTGCCTAACGGCTTCCCAAAGTCTTATACCACTTTAAATTCTCACCAGTATCAGTGTTCCAGCTGTTTGACACCTAACAAGTGGTATTACCAGTTTTGTCAATTTTAGCCATTTTTGTGGGATTGTAGCACAATCTCATTGTGGCTTTCATTTGTGGGAGCATTTTTCCATGTGCTTAATTTGTGTATCTTCTTTGTGATTGTCTATTCAAGTCTTCTGCCCATTTAAAAATTGTATTGTTTTGTCTTTTTGTTACCAACTTTTAAAATATCTTTGCGATAGAAGTCCTTTGCTCAATATACACACACGTGTGCACACACATATAAAGTGAATGTTCTGATGAGCACAAGTTTAAAGTTTTGATAAAGTCCGATTTTTTTCATTTTTCTCTTATGTTTAGTGTTTTATGTTCCCTATGTCTGCCAAATTGGGGGTAATTTTAGCTACTGATGGGCCATTTGGCGAACATCTGAAATTAAAAAACATTTCTTTATTAAAGCTTAAAAACAACTACCCATTGCTAATCCTTGTTTACAAAGGCCCAAATTTGGAACCAAAAACACTGGCTTTACCAAAAATTCCAGGGCTACTAAAGTTTTACAAATGAAAGGTTTACTTTCAAAAATATTTGCATTCAACATACAGGTCATATATATTTACTGACAGCATGAGATGATCTATATCAAATGGGCACAATATGATAAGTGTGATGGGGTTAGGGAGGGGGCACTAAGTGTCTGGGACTCAACTTTAGTTTTTAAATCTCTCTGAAAGGAAATTCTACCACATCCCTTTGAAATTTATTCCATGTCCACAGATTTTTCCCTATGTTTAACTGAAACATATCTTTTTGTAATTTAATATACTCTCTCATTCTGCCCTTAGATGAATAGAAAAAAGGAGAAACCTGGGCCCTCGCCATTTAGACAAAAGCCTTTACCCTATCATTAAGTTCTGTACTTTTAATTTCTCTATGTAAGCTGCCCTTTTGAAACAATTGTTTATTCTTAAACTATTCCTACCTTCTGCTTTTCAAATCTTTTACCTAATTTATTTTTTGAGTTTGAGTTACAATGTCATATTCAAATACAGTCTTAAAATTTTGGGGGCTAGGGCTGCTTACATTCCCTTTACACTAGAATGACAGACAACCAGGATTGGGGGCAGGGGGGAAACATCTTGGAAATAATCTGACTCAAATAATCTCCAAATGCTGAATTCTTTCTTTCTTTCTTTTTATAAAACATTTCTTTTAAAGTCTTATTTATTTTTGAGGCAGAGAGAGACAGAGCATGAGCAGGGGAGGGGCAGAGAGAGAGGGAGACACAGAATCCAAAGCAGGCTCCAGGCTCCGAGCTGTCAGCACAGAGCCCAATGTGGGGCTCGAACTTACGAACCGTGAGATCATGACGTGAGCTGAAGATGGAAACTTAACCAACTGAGCCACCCAGGTGCCCAAATGCTGAATTCTTTCTACAACGCAAGTGAGCAGCTTCTCCAAGAAAGAACTACTTTCCTATATGGCTGTCTATTTTTTTTTTTTTTTTGGCTGACAGACACAGAAGTTTTTCTTTCTGTTAAACTAAAAGCTGCCTTATAATGTCTACCAACTGGTTGTGGGGTTATACAATTAGTCTATATATAAAATGTTCATTCTTTTTTCCCCCCACAATTTTATTTATTTAAGTGATCTCTACACCCAATATGGGGCTTGAACTCACAACCCCAAGATCAAGAGTTGCATGCTCTTCCCATTGAGCCAGCCAGGTGCCACACCCCCTGCCCCCAACCCAAATTCATTCTGTAAAGGGTTGCATCATCTTGTTGCTGCCTATGGGTAATATTTTGGAGTCGTCTAGACTAATACACTTCTTAATATTTTCAATACTCTAAAGCACCTCCATTTTCACAAGATGATGAAAATCTGAACCCCGTATTTGCTGACTTAAATTTTTAAAACTTTTTTACTTTGAAATAATTTCAAACTTACAGAAAAGTTGCAAGAATACAAAGAACTCTCCAACCCTTTATCCAGATTACTTAACTGCTAACATTTTGCTATCTTTGCCTCTATCATTCATTTACTGTATCTCTATATAACTTTATATGTTTCCTAATTATTAAATTTAGATTACATACTGTGTAGCAGAAAAACACCTGTGTTCTTCTCAGTGCATATAATCAGAAAGCATGTAATGTTGATTTGTACCACTAAGGGTGATGTTAAACTTTAGTCACTTGGTTTAAATGTTATCTATTGGGTTTTTCCAATGCAAATTAACTAAAAGAATTTTGTGCTAATTAAGTGGAATAGTTTTTTTGTGAAGAGATACTTTCAGACTATGTAAATACAAACTTCTACCTACTGTTTTTCACATTTATTGATGATTCTTGCCCAAAGCAGTTACTACTATGATGGTTGCTAAATAGTGATTCTCCAATTACATCATTCCTTCCACCTTTACTAGCTCACATTCTACTATAGGATACAGCTTTCTCCTTTCTCCCCCATTTGTTTATTCATTCATTTCTTCATACCAGTATAGATTCACAGATTTCTATTTTATTCAATGGGTTATAATCTGCTACTATCAATATTTATTTTGCTGCTCAAATTCTTCAACATTTTGCCATTGAGAGCCCCATGACCTTCTGAAATATACCACCGCTCTTGGAACACTTTCTGGTATAAGATGTTCTGGATTTATGCTGTTCTATGCCATACATAGCCTTAGACTCTGTCATGGCTCCAAGGAGTCCTGAATACCTGAGTACTTGGGCAGCAATATTTAGGGTCTCCTTAAAATAATTTCTGTTGAAATGAACTCTGGTGTTATGATATTGTTGAGATGTTAAAGAAAAAAAGACTATGAAACTCATAGTAGTATATACTGGAAAGACGGTAAAGATGTTGCTTGTAATTTGATTCTGTATGAGCACCCATGGGGGCTCCTGGTATGTTTTAATCTTTCAGGATACTACAAACTGCATAAGTAATCAATTTTCTCTCCTGACAGTGCCTGAGAGTTCACTCCTGGATTCACCTTATTTTTCTCTAACCTCAATTCCCCTTGATTATTAGAATCACGAAGATGGGAATGTAGAGTAGAGGACAGTTCTTTGGGAGATTCTGATATCCTCTATCATTTCAGAGAAGCGCTGCTCCAGAAGTATTCACTCAATTTGGAGTACAGTAAGGTGTCCAGCTGAGTTCCTGGTTATTCATTCCATCCTTTTGGAACATGCTTCCCTTTAACCTCAATGCTGAATGAATACAATATTGTGAATATAACTTCTAATTTTATATGATAAGAAGTAAAAATGCATAATGTGAGTTAGAAAAAAAATTACCTGGAAGATAAAATAGTGGATGTTCTTTTGTGTACCCAAGATATTTAAAAACAAGGCTTCTCTGGCCATAAACTATCTCAAATGTGACCTGTACCAAATTTACTTGGTTGTTGGAACTTGACAAGATCACAGCTAGAGACGAAATAGCCTTAATTTCACCATTTGAACAATGTATGCCTGGTAAAGTGTAGAGATAAAAACCCAAAGGAATAGGACCCAAGTCTTCAAAATATAATTTCCATGTATCCCTTCACTTGCAAACCAAAATACTGAAAGTGTATATAATTAACTATAGGTATTCCCAAATGAATCAATTTAGTTTTTGATGATTATATTGATTCTGGCCAGTGTGCATAAAATCACAATACACACAATTTCTTCAAACCAGGATACTTTGACCCATGAACAATATTATGCTCCAACCTGGTTACCACATTCACTTTATATGAGCCATTGTGCTGGTGACAAGTTGAAAAGCTGTTCATTGTTGCAGGGAAATTATGTTATACAAAACAGAAGTGTATGAATAAGAGAGTCATAGGAGACTTATAAATGCTTCCTGACCTCACTGTGAAGTTGAACATAATCACTTGCAGCTATGTTATACATAGGAGTGTGGTCTTTCAGATATCTGTACCTACAAATATCTGGAGTGTCCCACCTTGTTACATCTTTCTGAAAACAAGGAACTGTTATGTAGCAATATAACCCTTAAAAAACATGTATAATACTTATGTTAAACTCATTGTTATCCCTCCCAAATACACCAAGACCCAAATTCTCAAGCTCTATTGAAAGTAAGTCTGAAAACTTAAAGTCTCAAATTGTCTGCATATACAGAAAAGTTTTAGTTGAAAAGTTTCCACAATTTTCCCAACAGTTCTATAATACTTGCCCCAAGAACCAATAATCCAACTCCTTGAGTAGATGTTAGTTATATGTTAGCTAGTATCAATTCAGTGCTGGATTTATGGAGACACTAACAAGATTTCCTGCCTAAGAGCTGGCAAGAGGACTTGGCAAAGAAATGAAGGCACCTGGGGTGCCTGGGTGGCTCAGTTGGATAAGTGTTCGACTTCAGCTAAGGTCATGATCTTGTCATGAGTTCGAGGGCCGTGTTGGGCTCCATACTGACAGCTCAGAGCCTGGAGCCTGCCTCAAATTCTGTGTCTCCCTATCTCTCTGCTCCTCCCCTGCTCATACTCTGTCGCTCTCTCTCTCAAAAAGAAAGAAACATTAAAAAAATTAAAAAAAACAAAAGGAACAAAGGCACCTTATGTAGGAGAAGAAGATAGAAGTGTAGTGTGGGAAATACAGACCTGTAATTTCCATTGTGAGCTGCGATACTGGAAGATAACAGACAGTGGTCAAATATGGGACTAAAATAAACAGAGAAGATGTTCAAATCTAAAATTGAACTTAATAAAACTTTTTCTTAATGCTAGGCACTTTGTACCATAATAGCATTCTACTTTGACACTATCTCAATCTAGTTTTTCAGACTTTGTACCATAATAGCATTCTACTTTGACACTATCTCAATCTAGTTTTTCAAAGACAGCTTCTTTAGGGCTCCAGAACCATATGTAAAATGGTAAAAAATGTATATTTATTTGAAAAAATTTCAACAATGTCTCTTTTTCCAACACTAAGTGACTAGAGAGCCTGGGAATAGTAAACAATAAAGAACAGAAAGATGGTCTAAATAGTATGATGCCACTTATTTCAAATTTGTATCATACTAAATCATATTGCATATTGTTTATGGAAACAAATATGTACATTATTAAAAAGGTAAAAAAGTAGACTGCAAAAATGCATACCAATTTTGGATAGCAGTTGCCACTACAGATGAAACAGGAAAAATGCAACTGAGAAGGGGTATGAAGAAGACTTTAACTATATTTAGCATTAAAAAAAGCTCTGAAGGGGTGCCTGGGTGGCTCAGTTGGTTAAGTGCCAGACTCTTGATTTTAGCTCAGGTCATGACCTTACATTTCATGAGATCGAGCCCCACATCAGGCTCTGTGCTGACAGTATGGAGCCTGCTTGAGATTCTCTCTTTCCCTCTCTCTCTGCCCCTCCCCCATGCTCGCTCTCTCTTCCTCTTTCTCAAAATAAATAAGTAAATATTTCAAAAAAAAATTAAAAGCCCTGAAGAACCCTCTTACATGTTGGTGGGAATGCAAACTGGTAAAGCCACTCTGGAAAACAGTATGGAGATTCCTCAAAAAATTAAAAATAGGACTACCCTACAATTTAGCAATGGTGCTACTAGGTATTTACCCAAAGGATACAAAAATACAGATTCAAAGGGATACATGCACACTGATATTTATAGCAGCATTGCCAACAATATCCAAACTATGGAAAGAGGCCATATGTCCACCAACTGATGAATGGATAAAGATGATGTGGTATATATATACAATGGAGTATTACTCAGCCATCAACAGGAATGAAATCTTGCCATTTGCAACAACGTGAATGGAGCAAGAGCATATTATGCTAAGTGAAATAAGTCAGTCAGAGAAAGACACATGCCATATAATTATACTCATATGTGGAATTTAAGAAACAAAATAAATGAACGTAGGGGGGAAAAAAGGAGGTAAACCATAAGAGGGAGACTCTTAACTATAGAGAAGAAACTGAGGGTTGATGGAGGGAGGGGGAAATGGGCTAAATAGGTGATGGGTATTAAGGAGGGCACCTGTTGTGATGAGCACTGCGTATTATACATAAGGGATGAATCTCTAAATTCTACACTTGAAACCAGTATTATACTACATGTTAACTAACTAGAATTTAAATAAAAACCTGAAACAAAAACAAATAAAAATTAAAAAAACCTAAAACAGATATAACAAAGTAGTGTTTGTTAATTCTGAGTATAAAGCTGATGTTATATTAATCTCTATGTTTTTTCTGAAAGCTTGAAATGTTTCATTAAAAATAATTTGGTATAACCACAAAGAAGAACATGTGGACCAAAACTGCAATTAAATATATATTACATAAAAAATGGCAACTATAGGTTTTCTCAATCTTCTGCAAACCATTTTTGTGATTCCTAAAATATCTATACTTAAGACTGCTCTCTTAGATCACAACATGGATACACAATGATAGGAAGCTTGAAATTAAGAAAGCACAGGTATAGCTAAAGATTTAGGGTCAGACTTTTTCATGCTCAAGATTCTAGAACAAGGCAAAATTCCAAGGTTGATGTGGAACTCAACAGGCAGTCTTAGTAAAATATTAACCAAAAATAATGAGCATGTAAACAGTAATAACTATCATCTACCATTTATCATCTCCCATGAAGCTGACACCTGTAGCACATGACACTAATGTATACATGCTTGTCTGTCATCCATGTCAAGTTCAATCCAATCAAAACTAATATATCACACACAAAGACAACTCCAAAGAGTATAAAATTTGGGGGCAGACCTACAAAACCTCAGAAATTAAAAGTCACTGCTATGAACAATTTCAAGGTAGAGCCTAGAAAGAATATATCACATTCTTCCATCTAGCTATTCTATAATTATCATTAAGCTACCAACCTATTGATAGGTTGAGAAAAAACTTTAATAGTTCTATGGGTATACATAATCTTCCACCTTTCAAAAAAGGGATGTTTTTATTGGAGTAAGTCCATGCCAGTTCTGTGAACATAGCACGAGGAGTAAAAATGACATCAATCCTCGTATTTCCTAAATGGACCGTTAGAGAATTCTGTACAATGTTAAGACTTTACTTCCTAATTCTATTGGCTGTTACAGTGTGTTAGTTAGAAAGATTAGGGACAGAGTGGGAATCCCAAGATAGCCCTACCTCCATGGTACAGGAAGTGGGGTCTGGCAAGGTTTGAGGGTAGAGCAGTAGCACTACAGAAATCTATCCATACTTTAGACGCTGTCTGAGCACAAGTTGCAATGCCTGCCATGAGAGGACAGGTACACAAGACCCACTTGCACCCTGGACTCTTCTTGGATATAAAGCAAGAGTAGTGTGCTAGGGGAGGCAAGAAACCTTTCAGTGCCTAGGGCCTCATTCTGCTTTGACAAGAAAAGCAGTGTGTGCTGGGGGCAGGGCAGGAACCCTGTTCCTAAAGACTGGCTGCCACTGCAATAGTAAAAAATCTATCCTATCTTGCATTGACACTAGGCAAAGGAATCTATCACCAGAGAAGAGATAGGGAGTCCACTATGCCCCCAAATTCTGAACTGATTCAAAGCAGAAGTCTGCTGCTTCTGGAGAAGAGAAGGAAATCTGCCTGCAGTCTAGACCTTGAGAGTGGGGAGAATTGTCTGTCACTGGGGTGGGGCAGGAACACTGAAACGGAGGCTGCCTATGACTGAATCTGGAGCAGAAAAATGAAGAAACCTCCCCTGACCCAACCATGAACAATGGACTGAGTAACAAGAGCAGTCTGCTACTTGGAGAAGGGCAAGAGGATAAAGAAAGAGCCCTCCATGACACAGGCATGAGGAACGTACTGAAAGCTGAGAACAAAGTAGGAAAACAAAAAAAAGTCAATACTCTAGAACTTATATTAAATATATGATAGTGGCAATTTGCTGGAAAATTTAAAGCCTGTGTGCAATGAAGTAACTACTGCTAAAACAAAACTCAAACCCAGCTCAATTACTGACTTACTTGACTCAGTTCCCAACACTAATGGCCTGATGGAAGAGGAATGCCTATTTCCAGACATAAATATTATTGACTTCAGTTTCAACTGTTCTTTTACATACAGCATTTGCCATTTAATAAAAAAATTATGAGACACACAAAAAACGCAAGTGAACTTGAAGACAGATCAACAGAAATCACCAAAGTTGATAGTAGGAATCTCTAAATATAACATGAAAGACAAAACAAAACAGATATCCAAGAAATGTGGGACATGATCAAATGACCTAACAAATATACAACTGTAGTCAGAGAAGGAAAAGAGACAAAGAAGCAAAGACATATATAAAGAGAAAATGGCCAAGAATTTTCTAAAAATTAATGAAAGACAACAAAATGCAGGTCCAAGAGACTCAGAGATCCAAAACAGGATTTTAGTCCAAAAAGGAAATACAAAGAAAAACACAAGTAGGCACATTAGTTTCAAATGGTTGAAAACAAAAGATAAAAAGAAAATCTTGAAAGCAGTCAGAGAAAAAAAGAAACATGACAAAGAAAAAGTATATATATGAATATAAAAGACTTTTCATATGAAACTTATGTAAGCCAGAAAAAAATGTAACAGCATCTTTAAAGTATTAAAAAACAGAAGAGTCAACCTAGAATTCCATATCCAGACAAGAATAGCTTTCAAAAAGAAGGCATATTAATATGCAAGGCTGCCATAACAAAATACCAGACTGGGTGGTTTAATAGCAGAAATGTATTTTCTCACTGGTCTCGAAGTTAGAAGTCCAAGATCAAGGTGTTGGTTGGGTTGGTTTCTTCTGAGGCCTCTCTCCTTGGCTTGCAGAGGACTGCCTTCTTTCTGTGTCTTCACGTGTTTTTTTTTTCCTCTGTGATCACATACCCCTAGTGTTTCTCCATATGTTCTAATCTCTTCTTCTTATATGGAACCAGTCAGATTGGATTAGGGCCCGCACTCTCAGTCTAATTTCAACTTAATTACTTCATTGAAGGCTCTGTCTCCAAATACAGTCACATTCTTGGAGTTTGGGTTTCGATATAAAAATTTGAGGGGACATAATTCAGCCCGTAATACCCCACCTCCATGTGTTTCTCACATGCAAAACACATTTACCCCCATCCCAATAGCCCAAAAGTCCTTTTTTTTTTTAAGATTTTATTTTTAAGTAATCTCTATACCCAACCTGGAGCTCAAATCTATAACCCCAAGATCAAGAGTTGCACACTCCTCTGACTGAGCCAGCTGGGCATCCCCCAACAGCCCAAAAGTCTTAACTCAGTTCAGCCTCAACTCTAAACTGCAAATCTCATCTAAATATTATCTAAATCGAATGTGGAAAAGACTCAAGGTATGATTCACCTTGAGGCAAAAATTCCTCTGTAGATGTGAACCTGTTGAAACCAAATTATCTACTTCTAAAATACAATGGTGGGACAGGCATAGGCTAGCCAATCCTATTCCAGAAGGGATCATGGGTCCCAAGCAAATTCAAAACCTCACAGGGCAAATTCCACTAGATTTTAAGGCTTGAGAATAATCCTCTCTGGCTGGATGCTCTATCCTCCAGGCCCACTGGGGTGGCAACTCCACCCCTCTGGCCCTGGGTGATAGCCTAGCCTATTGAAACCTAGGAGGTAGCCTTGCCCTCTGGAACCAAGGAGGAAGAGACAGCCCTTCCCCCTAGACCTGTGCCCTCTGGGTTGGTGGGATATATACTAGACAGTATATATCTGTGACAAGAAACTCATTTCACATATAAAGACATAGATAGCTTAAAAGCAAATATATGGTAAAAGATATACCATGCACGCACTAACCTAAAAAAAGCTAGAATAGTTATGTTAATATCAGGCAAAGCACATGGAATACCATCAGATTTCAAGAAAGACATACAATGATAAAAGAATCAATTCATCAAGAAGATATAATAATCGTTAATGTATATGCACTCAATAACAGAGCTTCAGGATACATAAACCAAAACCAGTGAGTAAAAAAAAAAAAAAAGAAATTCCAGGAACTCTTATAAATAAATCTTATAAATAAGATTATATTTCTATAGGCCAGGAGGTTGTAGATTATAGGATTATGACTCAGGATGAGTCTGAAGGGTTCCTGACATCAATAGATTATCCAAAGCTACTGAATGGCACTGAGAAAACTGTCTTGGATTGCCAAATAAATAATCAGCTAAGTATACAGTAAACATTCTCTATACACGTAGTATTCTGCTAGGCACTTTAGAAATATAAGACATGGTTCTGGCAGTGAAGGATCTTTTGTAGTTGGAGAAATAAGAATCTCAAATATGAAATACAAACTAGTAAACTACGCAGAACTCACTAGAATTCACTCACTCGTTTAAGTTACTGAGCAAGTGGTACTTGTTGATGTGGTGCTAATTTTAAGATGAAAATTATATAGCTCATGTCTTCAACAGACAGAAAGCTTAGAATGGGAAGACAGATATGAAAACAAGTAAGTGTAAGTGTTACAGGTACTACAAAAACCCTAAAGAGGGAGCAGCACATTCTGCCTGGGGTTTCAGGAAAGGATGCATAGAAGAAATGATGTCTTAGCTGAGCTTAAAAACACAGATTCCTGGGATGCCTGGGTGGCTCAGTTGGTTAAATGTCTGACTTCGGCTCAGGTCATGATCTCACGGTTCATGAGTTCAAGCCCTGCAAGGGGATCTCTACTGTCAGTGCCGAGCCAGCTTCAGATCCTCTGTCTTCCCTGCCCCCTGTCTGTCCCTCTCCTGCTCACACTCTCTAAAAAATGAATAAACATAAAAAAAACCCCAAAAAACAAAAAACTCAGATTCCTATTTAGGTACTGTCCAGGGAGACAAAGTAGGGAAGGGCACATTAGGCACAAGGATCAATATGAGCAAAAGGACAGAAGTATAGAAACTGTAAATAGTTTAAAACGAAGTGGCTGGGTATGCTTCATGGCTAGGATGAGAAGGGATGTGTATTTAATAAATAAGCCAAATGAAAGAAAGTCTTGTAGGATGTGATAAGGAGTACAGAATTTACCCTACTGTCTTCTGTCTCTTATTCATTCAACAAATATTTACTGAGCAGATACTATATGCTAAGCATCTTTCTTGATATAGACAAGATTCCTGTCCTGTCCTGTCCTCATGAGGGTGTTACTGGGGGAACATGGTACAGTGAAATACACTGGACACACAGATTTGGATAACAAATGTCAGTTGCAGAAGACTCTACATCCCCAAAACAAAAAAGTAAACAGAATACATACACATAAAATAAACCAATGGGTGTATCTGGCAGTGATTCATGTCATATGTTTCTAGGGCTTCAAAAAGTAAAGTCAAACCTTGATCATAATACTTTCATAGACAAATCATTTTGTAGTATTAAGGGTCATCTTTCTCAATAGCCTGCATTGTTCCCTTAAATTCTTACTTGTGATGAGGCAGAAAATTGATTGGTTTCTCCACCAATAGAAGGTGGTATTGGTTGCTGTATTCTTTTACAGATAACCTAAGTCCCCTGTTTCCCAGGTTTTCCAGGGAAGCCTGCTAAAGATACAACTTCACACACTTCAAGCAATAACTTCAGTGACTGAAGCACATTCTCAATCAAGAAGAAACATATTAACACAATTCATGTATTGAGCAAAATTGTTTTGATGTTTACAGTAGCTTGATTGTAACATAACGTGTAATGCAAGTCTATTAGTGAATTCCTGGTTTCATTCACTCAAAACTTTTTGAAAAATTCTTAGTTAGAAATTTTCGATTTTGGTCTCATCCTGGAGATATTTTTTTTCCCCTTAGAGAGACTGAGTTAAGCCCATTCAAGCATATTTGAAAAATGGAACTAAGCTAAAATACTTTTTTCATTTCAAAGACAAGCTGTTACACAAAGAAATAATTTAATGCCGGTTAAACTTTGATACATTACTATGGTCAGTGCTTTAAGAAGCATTGTTCTTCTGTAAAATTTTGGTAAAAGTTTTTTAAATAAATAAATTTTAATGTTTATTTGAGAGAGAGAGAGCGCGAGTGAGCACGAGTGGGAGAAGGGCGCAGAGAGAGAGAGAGAGAGAGAGAGAGAGAGAGAGAGAGAGAGAATTTGAAGCAGGATCCAGGCTCGGAGCTGTCAGCACAGAGCCTGACGTGAGGCTTGAACTTCCGAACCATGAGATCATGACCTGAGCAGAAGTCAGACGTTCAACCGACTGAGCCACCTATGTGCCCCTGAAGTAAAAGTTTTGAAAACTAACCAGCCATGTGTTCTGCTTCCAGTGGCCTTTCAGTTGCATCTTCACTACATGGTTATCAATATCCAAAGGAGCTACTCGGAATCCAATTTCATTCTGTCCTTTGGATTTTTCTCTTTCAAGAAGAGAGAAATTAAAATTTCTATGGCAACATGCTACATTTGAGAGGCAGGCCTTACCTTTTTACTAATAAGTGAGGTAGATAACTAATTAGGCTGTTAAATATGCGTTCTATGAGGCAATATCCATATCAGGGGTAAGTAAGTACGGCTCTACAACTCCAGTCTGCATTTCTTGATCTGTGGTTTAATACTGCTGTCTTTAACATTATACCATGGAAGTATCTGTATTTAACACAATTTTCCTTCACACATTGTAAGTGAACAAATAGTGCTTAACAAATAGCAAGGATTTAGCTGGACAACAGCATACCGCTTCAAAATTCTGCAGAATTTTAGTAAATTTACACCACCAGTGCAGTTAAGTCTCTTGGTTAGTATGATTATAGCCTAGTTAGGGATATCATCAACCCCATCTATAAACTAGGAACAAAAGGAGCTTAGACTCAATGTTTTAAAAACTGTTCTCTTTCTCTGTATTTATTCAACTTTTCTTTCCTTCACTTTCTATGTCTGCTCTCTATAGCTCTCCTCATTCATTTTTATGTTTCTTTTATTCACAGTTTTTCTGTCCAGAATAGCCTTTCTCTATTAAACAAAAGAACAAAAAATAAAATAAAATCACAATACAAATAAAAGAGAATCACTGGGTATTTTACAGGCAACAGTAGGCAGAAAATGTAGCGTGGGAAGCAACATTAATTCATTGAATGGTTTTTTTACTTAAAAACTTAAGTGTGTTGTAACCCACTGTTCCCTAGAGACAACTGAGTAAGATATATGCTACTGACTTGTCAAGAATCCTTTATCCAAGTATCCTTAACTCAGATTTTCCTTCAGTACCCATAATTATCAGTGGTCATCGCTTCTATGAAACAACACATGGCATATGAGCAGACTGTCCTTAACCCTCTCCTTTCTAAGCAGCCCTTTTTTTCCCCCCAATATATGAAATTTATTGTCAAATTGGTTTCCATACAACACCCGGTGCTCATCCCAAAAGATGCCCTCTTCAATACTCATCACCCACCCTCCCCTCCCTCCCATCTCCCATCAACCCTCAGTTTGTTCTCAGTTTTTAAGAGTCTCTTATGCTTTGGCTCTCTCCCACTCTAACCTCTTTTTTTTTTTT